>NC_056738.1:352365349-352445349 GCF_019279795.1 Protopterus annectens
TGTGGATACAGAGAATTAACTATTCTCTTTTCCCCTCTGATTTATAATGTGCAAGTAATGGGAGTATGGAATGTGGTGGGAGTTTCCTGGTTGCAGAATTTTCATTCCTGGGTGTAATCTGCTTGTACAGAGCTAATTCATCAAAAGGCCATCTGTTGCTTATTTTTTGGATGTTGTATTTTGGAGTAGTATTTGGTTACATGTACCCAGTTTAGTGGCCTTTCTCCATCAGTTTGTGTAAAGTAAGAAGTTGCTGCTTCTCAGTTAATTGAATGAGTACATATTTTCTTACAGGGATTATTAGTGTAAAACAGAAAAGTGTTTTGCAAGGGAGAACTTGTAAAGCAGTGGTGCACAACGTCTGGCCCTCGACGCAACACCATCCGGCCCCCAGAGAATAACCAAAAATTTTTAAAAAGGGTGAAAAAGTGCTATGCCTTACTCCAGTCATGCAAACTTTCCAGCATGTGCTTACTTACCTAATTGACTGGAGTTGCGCACACCTCTAATTTTAGCTATGGAAGTAACTATTCTTTGTTGTTTAGTCTTGAAAACGGGCAATTTCATGACTGCTGTCTTAAGTAAAAATGCCAGTCACCTGTACCTATTGTTAACCTGTAATGGCTTACTGTGTTTTGAGGTGGCCCGCAGATGCATTAAGAATTCGTGTAGTGGCCTTCCCCACAAAAAGGTTGTGCACCAGTGTTGTAAAGCATGCTGTCCTTTCTTGAATGTGGTTTAAGAAATACAAACTTTTGTATCTTACATTCTGTGGTGAAGAGCCTTACAGTAAAGAATCTCACCACAGTATTTTACTTTTGTCAGCTCATTTGTCCATTCTTTGTAGAAAAGGCTACCCATTTATTTTAGTAAGTCGATCCCTTTCATAACATAGCAGTGCAGCTCATTGTTAAATCTCCAATAAATGCAGTTTGCCCTCTTCCCCCACGTACATTAAATACTTTAGATGTTTTCTCCTTCATTTGCCCTCACTGCAGGGTCTCTGATCCGGCTCGGCCGCTTTCACAGACTTTGATTTGACTCTCAAGCTCTTCCCTCAATTCCACAATGCCCTGCATCCACTCCACTACTTCATATCTCTTTTGCCGCTCAGTGAGTTCAGATGTGGATTCCCTGTCTCAAGCTTTCATTAGTTTTACTGGTTTCTTGTAAGTGCCTTTGGCAGTTTTTTCTTCCTCCCTCTCTTTTCTAGGGTGTGTGTGTGTCTGTGTGCTCTTTCTTAGCCTTTCTTCCTGTCTACAAAAAAAAAAAGATGTTCTTCATGTTTCACTGTTGCAGTCATCACATTTTGGTTATCTGCCTGCAGATAGCCCTCAGCCGGCCTGAATACCAGAGTCTTGGGATTTCTGCGTCTGATGCTGTCACTTCTTCCATGATGTCAGGTCGTCAGGGGTATAAAACTTGCAGTCGATGCTATTACCCCAGTCTTTCTTGCCGTGTGGTGCCTGAAGCAGAAGCAGTTCGCAAGTGCCAGTCAGCCGACTCCTGACATTTTCATTTTTCTGCTTTTAGACGTGAAGTCTTCAAAAACATAAGTACCCTGTTGGGTATCCTTTTTTCTTGCTCTAACCGATGTTGGAAAAAATTAACAATTGTCTTGCCTGTGGAAAGCAAATACCTCATAGATTTTCATTCTTACTGTGACACCTGTTTAGGCCCAGACTGTTTTGTGCCTTGTTCAACGCCCAAACTATTTGTCATTGGGCTATTTTTGTAGCTAAATACTTTAGTTCACAATCTCTGTACTCTGAAATGGCTTTAAGCCATCCGACTGCCTATCTTCTGAAAAAATGTAAGGATAAAGACAGAGACAGACCGCACAGGTCCAAAACTGCCGACAACACTTCTGTTAAGCTAGTCGCCAGTCTGCCGGTACTCAGTGAGGTGCTTTCGCAGCCCCTGATAACCGCTACTACAGATTCAAAGGCCTCTACTGAGGCCTATTCGGAGTCCGGTATGCCGCAAGATGCTTCTTAGACTATGGAATCTGCGGATGTCTCTATCTTGGATGGGTCCAGAGCCACTGTGCAGGCACCGGCTTCTGAGGGTGTATTCAGGCCTACCGATTTTCATATTAAACCGACTACTTTGTTTCAAGCTAAGAATACCGAATTCCTCGGGCCTAAAGCTCGCACTATGCCTAGAAAACTGACAACCAAAGTGCATTCTCAGGCCCATGTGCCTCAAAAACAAATGATTAGAATGGCTGAAGACCTTATTACCTTAATTTGGGGAAGCCAGCCTTCCCCCGCAGAGACCTAGAACTGATTTTCTTTCTGATTCTTCTGATCAGGAATCTGATATCTCTGTTCTTTCTGACTACCAGGATTTACCCTTATCTGCTTATGAGGATTCTGATGCAGAGGATTCCATTCCCTCTGCTTCCCCCGAGAAGATTTTTCTTTTGGTGAAACCTTGCATACCCTTAGGGAGCATTTCTGCTGGGAAAGCCAGGACTATTCTCAGTTCAAAAAGAGACTTAGGGAATTTTTAAACCTGCCTCAACACAGGCCTCTAGCTAACCCTCCTGTTCTGGAGATTGTAAATGATGTTTTCTTGGAATCCAGCCTTAACCCAGACACTTTGCCTCCAGCTCCCAAGAAACCTGACAGGTACTACAGAGTACCCGACTCTCACAAATTCCTCTTCTAGAATCCTGCTGTGGATCCAGAGACCATTTCCCAAGGACCAAAAGGCATTAAGGATACTACTGCCAAAAAATCCTACCCCTTCTGATAGGGACTCTAGAGCTAAAGTAAGAAGGTATACACTTCTGCTACTTTGGCCATTAGGGCTTTAAATTGCCAGTTTCCCGACTCTCACAAATTCCTCTTCTAGAATCCTGCTGTGGATCCAGAGACCATTTCCCAAGGACCAAAAGGCATTAAGGATACTACTGCCAAAAAATCCTACCCCTTCTGATAGGGACTCTAGAGCTAAAGTAAGAAGGTATACACTTCTGCTACTTTGGCCATTAGGGCTTTAAATTGCCAGTTTCATATGTTAAAGTATCAGCAGCATATTATAGGATTAATTAAACAGAAAATGGTGTTGATTCCTGAACACAAAGATTTACAAGAGTTAATGCATTCTGCTGACCAAGTTGGTAAACATACTTTGCAATGTGGTTTTGATGCTTTAGAAGCATCTTGCAGGGCTGCTGTTTACTGGGTCTGTACTTAGAAGGCATGCTTGGCTTAAGGAACAAAACTTGCCAGATCATGTTAAAGCTAAATTACTGGATGCACCCTTAAACCAAGAGTGCCTTTTTGGCAGCAAAGCAGAAGTAGTCCTCAAAAGGATGGAGAACAAAGTTAAATCTATGCAAACTGTTAAAAGATTTCTTACAAATACAGTCGCCTAGATTCAGTAGGCATTGGCCTTCAAAGAACTGGTCTTTTCCAGTCCCTTTCAGGCCTTCTCAATCCAAACCCAGGAGCAGCAGACCACCAATCTCAGACTAAGCACATATCTAAGCAGTGTGGGGGGGGGCTCCCACTTCCAAAGCAGGGAGTAGTAAACCACCCCCCATGGCAAAATTGCACAATGACTTATCCTCAACTCTTCCAAGCCTTGCTCAACTACTTGCTCCCTTAGGAGAAAAATCTTGCCCTGCATGCAAAAAACTGGGAACTCATTACCCAAGAGTTTTAAACATAGTCTCCCTAGGATACAGATTCCACTTCCACTCACTCCCAACCCCAAGTGGATGGTCAGACCTCCCCCAAAACCAGTGGGCGGAGGCCCAGAAACAAGTGCACTCTCTCCTCAGTATCAGGGCTATTCAACCTGTCCCAGCAGAACAAAGGGGACAAGGTTTTTATTGAAGACTGTTCCTGGTTCCCAGAAAAGAAAACTCCTGGTGTCCTATCCTGGACTTGTCTATTCCCAACACCTTTCTGGTGGTTCCAAAATTCAAAATGCTAACTCTGCAACAGCTTCTTCCTATGCTAGCCAAGGATGCCTGGCTGGCAACCCTAGACTTAAAAGAAGCTTACCTGCACATCCCAATAAGGGAATCTTGCAGAAAATACCTACACTTAAGGGGGAAGGGTCCAAGCACTATCGGTTCTCTGCACTTCCCTTTGACTTATCTACTGCGCCCAGGGTATTCACAAAGTGCCTACCTGCAGCCATTGCATTTTGCAGGCAGAGAAGTATTCAGATTTACCATACTTGGACGATTGCCTGATTCAGGCAGAGAGTCAGGACATGCTATTACAACACCTGGCATTTGTAAAGAGACTTCTAATTTCACTGGGGTACACCATCAATGAGAAGAAATCACACCTGTTACCCTGCCAACAGATTGTATTCCTGGGAGCAAGCTTGAACACAACTTCCCAGATGGCATTCCTCACTCCAGAGTAACAAGTTTATTTGACAACCTGCATCAAACTACTGGCCACAAAAACCCAGCTGTTTGCATGGAAAATCCTGCAAGCCCTGGGGTTCATGGCCTCTTGCATTCTGTTAATTCCATATGCAACACTGCATATGAGGAAACTTCAGTGGTAACTAAAAAGTCTATGGTGTCAACATTCTCAGGACCTGGAAACAATTATTCCTATTATTCCTTGTCTAAGGGCAGAGTTCCTTTGGTGGGCAGAGGCCTGCTACCACAACAAGGGACTCCCTTTCACTCTACCCCCCGCCACCCAAACCCTAACAGACTCATCAGACTATGCATGGGGAGCTCACATGGCAGGGCAGGGCAGTACAGTCAGGGCAAATGGAACCCAAAACAGGTGCACCTGCATATCAAGCAGAAAGAAATGTTAGCTGGGCAGAATGCTCTGACAACATTCAAAGGCCTTATTTTTTCCAGGACAACTATTGGTAAAGACAGAGTAAAGACAGACAACACCACAGTTATGTAGTACATAAACAAGCGGGGGGGGCATTCCTACCCACTTTACAGACTAGCCATGGCTCTGTGGAACACAGCCTTCAGCTACCAAGTGAACCTACAAGGTCAATTTCTGCCAGGCCAACTAAATTCACTGGCAGATGACTTAAGCAGAAATCTCATGGACCCACACGAATGGAAACTGGAACTCAAAATATTCAAACTGTTGAGGAACAAATGGGGACACCAGAGGTAGACCTGTTTGCCTCCCCGCAGTACTACCAATTGAACAAATTCTGCACCAGAATTCCCCACAGTCAAGCTTGGAAAGTGGATGCCCTATCCTTTACCTGGGAAAGCCTCTTGAGTTTATGCCTTTCCCCCTCTGCCTCTCCTCTCGAAGGTTCTGCTAAATATCAAACAGGACAAGCCAAGGACAATACCGATTGCACCAGACTCACCACGCCAGCACTGATGCCCCCTTTTGCGCAGTCTGATAGTGCTACAACCATGGCACCTGCCTGGGACCCTTTCCCTGCTGTCCCAGCAGGCAGGCCAGATTCTGCACCCTCCGCTATAAACCCTGAACCTTGCAGCCTGGCTAATTCCCAGAGCTCACCTCTAGCAACCCTCAGTAAGCAGGTGCTGGTTGTCATTATTGAGGCAAGGAGGCCTAATATCGGAAAATCCTATTCAGAAAAGTGGAAAAGATACTGTTCCTGGAGCCAGGCTCAGGGGATGGGCACAACGGTTCCCAGTTTACCTCATATTCTAGATTATTTAACAGAAGTGCTCCACAAGGGCCTATCTTTCTCTTCACTTAAGATTCATGCCTCTGCCATATCAGCATGTTACAATACTGAGCCACCCCTCTTCTCACATCCCCTGCTAAAACAATTCCTTAGAGGGGCCAAATATTTAAGACCCCCCAGGAGAGCTCCCACTCCAGCCTGGGGCCTTAACTTTGTATTGGAAAAACTCACTCTTCCACCCCCCCCCCTTTGAACCAGCTGCTACAGCAGAGTTGAAATTCCTTTCTGGAAAACCACTTTACTTCTAGCCATCACTTCAGCAAGAAGAGTGTCTGAACTGCAGGCCCTCATGGCAGTGGAACCCTTCATTATCTTCCATGCGGACAGGGTTTCCCACAGGACTAATCCATCCTTTATGCCCAAGGTGGTGTCTAGTGTGGCTCTAAACCAGTCCATTCATTTGCCTACTTTTTTCCCTAATCCTCAGAATAAAGGGGAAAGGATACTGCATTCTCTGGATGTACACAGGCAGCTTAGATTCTATTTCGACAGGACTAAGCCTCTCAGAAAGTCTGACCAGCTGCTACTTAGTTTTGCTGCAGGGGCAGAGGGGAAGGCCATTTCAAAGCTAACCATTTCCAAATGGACAGCGCATTGCATCCATTTCTGCTACAAACACCATGGAAAACCTAACCCACAGGGGATAAGAACACATCTACCTCTACTGAATTTCTCAGGGGAGTCCCTACCAGTGACATCCTGGAGGCTGCAACCTGGAGCTCTGTACATACTTTCACCAAGCATTACCGCCTGTCTATCTTTTCAAAATCCAGAGCTGGATTTGCCACAGCAGTCTTACAGGGCCTGATTGCTAGCCCTAATGCTATTTAACTACCTCCACCCTTCCTTAGCTTTGGGAATCGACCCAAATGTGATGACTGCAACAGTGAAACATGAAGAACATAGTACAGTTGAATACACTTACATAAATGTAGATGTTAGAATGTATTCACTGTTGCAGTCCTGGTTACCCTCTCTCCAGCCCCCTGACTTCTCTTGACTTTTACCTTTCCTTCTTATTTGGCATATTTTATATCATGTGTATTTGCTTTTTGCTGGGGGTGTTCCATACCATATAATTGCTTCCTATTGTGGGGGCACCTGACATCTAGGGCAAGAAAAACTGAGGTAATGGCGTTGGCTGCATGTTTTATACCCCTGACGACCTGATGTCATGGAAGAAGCAACAGCATCCGATGCAGAAATCCGAAGACTCTGGTATTCAGGCCGTCTGAGGGCTACCTGTAGGCAGATAACCTAAATGTGATGACTGCAACAGTGAATACACTCTAACATCTACATTTATGGTAAGTGTACACAACTGTACTTTCTCATTACTTTTAGCATTAGGTTAAAGTTGGTTGTAAATTAACATTAAAGTTAGAGTTGAAGTTATAGTTAATAGAACTTGTTAACCTCTCTTCCTTGAGGTTTTCTCTGTTATTTTTGTTGGGTACTTTCTTGCTTATGGCTGACAATGTGGTTCCCAGCTTTAAACGCTACACTTCTTGTGGGCATAAAATCCCCATTCAGGATTCCCACAAGGAGTGCAGTACTGCCTGGGAGCCAACCATCTCAATGCTGACTGTTCCGTCTGTGCGTTTTTTCAACCCAAGGAGTTTAGCCGACAGATGGAACAGACTTATCTTAGGGGGCCTTATTTCTTCTTTGGCTGAGGCTCAGACCCCTTCCCAGTCTTCTACCTTCTTGGCTTCTGTTAAGGAGGCAAAAAAGAGGTCCCTCCCTGTTTCCCCGAGGGACGCTCCAGAATCTAAGAAGCCAAGGAAATCGGCAGAGTCCTTTTCGGATCTGCTAAAGTCTGCCCTCCCTCAGATTCTAAAGCTTCCTCGGATCCAGAGAAGATTATCACTATCTCTCAGACTCCTTCGTCGGCTCCAACCTCTGATCCTACCGCTACAGATCCAAGGGCTGTGACTAAGTTCCCGGCTCTCCCCTTCAGGTCCAAACACTTGATGCCCCCATCATTGGCTTAATCCACGTCCTCCAGAAGTTTATCCGAGGCGGATGTGGACAGGTTAATTAGGAGATTTCTTAAGGCTCGGATTCAGATTGGGATGGTCTGTGCTCAGTCCCCTGTCAGATCAGTGAGCTACTCTAATCACCCCATCAGGACTCGTTCTCTGATCCGTCCCCTGGATTCTGAGCTTATGGATTCGGGACTGCCATGCGCGTTGGACTCTGTGCAGAGGAAGTTCCCTTCCTTGATGCTGAGAATGCTCATGATGAGCCCTGTTACGGCCTTTCTGGAGCAGAACAAGTCTGAGTCACTGCATCGTTGCCGGGTCCGGGGGATTGGGATTGGCTCCTTCCCTCTCAGAGCTGTCCCTTCCCTTAGGTGCTTCGGCACTAGATAGCTTGGGTCTGATACCTTTTGGGGGCCAGGGATATGGTGTGAGCCCTTACCAATTTTCCATAGTAGCTTTGGCTCCGGAACTGGTTTGGGCTTTGCCAGGGCCTTTGGCCTTTCAGATAGTGGAGAGGGCTTTCTACTGGGTTGGAGATTCGACCATACTGATTCCTCAATCCGCCTCTGTACCTCCATTGGATCCAGGCCTTACTCTCTCTCGTCCTGCCATGAGTCTTCCCGTCCCTGGCAGCCTCCAAGATCTCCCTGCTCAGGAGGGATCCCCCTCTTCCAATACTTCCCCAGAATTCCAAGCTGAGGAAGTTCCGCTGAAGAAGGCGTGTTAAAGGAGGTACATGGACTCCCTTTGGAGCCTTAACCGAAGATATGGACTTTGAGGAGGAAGGTACCCCGATCCCAACCTGTAGATGTCCTTTGGTGACATATTGAAGATCCTAAAGCAGAAAGGTGGGCGGTCTGCCCAACCCCCTTCCTCTGAGGAGCAAGTTCTCTTGGAAACATTCAGGACGGGCCCATGTACATCGTAGGTGCCCCCCCCCCTTTCTCCCTGTGCATGGAAGGAACATGACACCATCAAGCCTATTGCCAAGCAGCCCAGTAGGTTCTTAGTGCTGCCTACAGACAGGAAACATTGGAGTAAGAGTCCTGTAGTCAATGCTGTCATGGTGGTGGCGGCCACCAAGAAAGAACTAGCAGACGAATCGGCCTATGTCATCCTCTGAACAGAGTCCAGAGCGTTGGACAGAATAGGGAAGCACATTTATGCCTCTGCAACCTTTGCGAGGTCATTGAACTACGTAGCTCATTTTACTTTGCTTCAGAGGAACCTGAGTAAAGAATTGTCAGAGTCCATGCCTGAGGAGGAATTTAAGAAAGTTTCTCCCAAGCTGATGCTTTCGTCTATTGCTAATTCTTTAATGAGGTTAATTTCCCATTCCATGGAGGGCACCTCCTTTGCAGCTGGTTTGGGAATTTTCCTAAGGAGACATGCCTGGATGAGGCTGTGATTTTGCGGAGCCCTTTAAGGCGTCATTCATTATGCCCCCTACGATGGCTTCTCCCTTTTTGAGCTGGCAGTTAGAGACGCACTTACCTGCAGTGAAAATGATGGGAAGACCCTCTCTGCTGTTGGAATTAAGTTTTCTACCCGTCAGAGGTCCTTCTCCAGGAACCAGCGCGGAGGTTAGAAACTGTAGTTTTGCTAATTTCAAGGGCCTTTCCAGGACCCATGCAGGAAGCCCTTGCTCTAGAGGCAGAGGAGGAGGGTCTGATGGTCGATGCCTTCCCAGAGGCAGAGGGGGCCCGCAAAACCAGGGCTTTAGGGAACCCTCTACTGACGAGCCCTAGCAGCGCCCCTGAAGCGCTGTCTGACTGTCTGACCCTGGAGGTAGTTGGGTGACGATTAGCTTTGCACCCAGAAGCCTGGACCCAATTAACTCAAAACCGTTGGGTGCTAAGCGTGATATCCAGAGGCTACTATATTCCCTTTTCCCTTCCACCTTCGCAACCCAAAACCCTTACCGACATGCCAGCCGGTCAAAGGGAGCAGGCAGTGCAGGAAATCCATCAGCTGTTGTAAAAGAGAGTCATCCAGGAGGTCCTAACTGAACAAAGAGGATTTGAAACCTACTCCTGCTTCTTTTTTGTGCCAAAAAAGACAGGGGACCAAAGACAAGTTGTGGATATCAGCATGTTAAAAGACTATGTCAAGAAAGTGTGGATGTTCATCGTGCATACAGCTGCAGTCATAACAGAAGGGTTCTCCTGCCGTCAGGCGGGTCCTGGGTCGGCCGAATTCCAAAGTCCAGGTCCGGCGTCGGTTGTCTTCGCTTCTTCCCTGACGTCAGTGCGACAGGGGTATAAAGGAACCAGCCGACACCATTTTCTTCAGTCTTTCTTGCCACGCGGTGCTCGAAGCAGAAGCAGTTCGCAAGTGCCGGTCGGCCAGCTCCTGAAATTATGAAAATTTTGAAACCGAAGTCTTCTTGAAAGCTAAGTACCGATGTCAGACAAAGTTAATAATTGTATTTCATGTGGGAAGCAAATACCGCATAAGGATTTCCATTCCCTCTGTATACCTTGTTTAGGCCCAGACCACGACGTCTCGGTCTGTCGTTTTTGTGCTACATTCAACAAACGCACCATTAAGCGTCGGGCGGAGTTCACCCAGCATTATTTTGGAAAAACATTTAACTATATTATGTCGTCGGATACTCCGACTCCAGTTCTGTCTAAAAAAATGCAAAGATAAGGACAGACACATGAGGTCCGCGGCCTCTACAGACACCACGCCAAAGCCGACTACACGTGGTCCGGTTCTCAGCGAGGCGCCTACGCAGCCCCTGACTACCGACGACACTTCATTGGCGGTGTCTCCTGTGCCCGAGGTCGCAGGCTCCTCGGCCCACACCCCGACTACAGATAACGAAGCCAGTCTTGGCGTTGAACCTCAAAATGTGGACAGGTCTACCTCCACTCAAGGTGTCTTCAGACCTTCCTCCTCTTTTTCCATCAAGGCTTTCACTAAGTCTAAAGCAGCCATGCACTCTGAGACAAGCTACACAGGGCCCATCTCCTGGCCCCATGCCTAAAAAAAAACAGATGCTTAAAATGGCTGAGGATTTAATTACTCTTATCAGGGGTTCTCAACCCCCACCGGACAAAAGGCCCAGAGTGGAGGAAGAATCCCTCTCCTCTGATCAGGGCTCCATTATTTCAGAGCACTCTGATGATCAGGAACATTCTTACTCCCCTTTTGAAGACTCTGATGCGGAGGAGTCCATTCCTTCTGTATCCCCCCCAGAGGATTACTCATTTGGGGAAACTTTGCATACCTGAAGGGAACACTTCCACTGGGAAGGCCAAGATTATTCAGATTCCAAGAAAAGGCTTAGGGAATTTCTCTTGCTACCTCAGCACAGGCCTCTGGCTATACCTCCTGTCTTGGACATCCTAGATGATGTTTACTCGTAGGCCTGCCTTAACCCGGACTCTCTGCCTCCAGCCCCATTTAAGCCTGACAGGTACTACAGGGTTCCTGATTCACACCAATTTCTATACAAAAGCCATGCTGCTGACCCAGAAACCATCTCACAGGGCCCCAAGGGAATTGAGGCCTCCACTGCTAAAAATCCATTACCTTCTGAGAGAGATTCCAGATCCTTAGAAAGGTGGGGAAAAAAGGTGTATACCTCTGCTACCTTAACCATGAGGGACTTAAACTGTCAGTTCCATATGCTAAAATACCAACAGTTTTTGTTATCACAATTGAAAAGTAAAATGTCACAACCTGAACAACCAGACTTGAAGGAGTTGCAGGATTTGATGCATAGTGCAGAACAAGTGGGTAAGCATACCTTACAATGTGGTTTTGATGCTCTAGAGGCCTCATGTAGAGCTGCTGTTACAGGATCAGTTATACGTAGACATGCCTGGCTCAAGGAACAAACCTTGCCTGATCATGTCAAAGCTAAATTACTAGATGCCCCTCTACAAAAGGATGTATTATTTGGTGCTAATGCTGAGGAGGTATTAAGGAAAATGGAGGAAAAGGCTAAATCAATGCAAACTGTGAAAGATTTTCTACAGGTACAACCCCCACGTTTCAGTAGAAATTGGCCTTCCAAAAATTGGTCCTTTCCAGCCACGGACAGACCCCGCAGAGGACAATCCCAAGGATCGTTTAGAGGCAGACAGTGGCAAGCTCCTACACAAAGAGGTGGTGAGGATAACTCGCAATCATTCAGAAAGCAAGCCCAGTGACGTTCCCATTTGCATGCCAAGCAAGACTCAAATGGCAGCCCCCTTAGGAGGAAAGCTGGCATTATTTTCAAAAAATTGGCATATTGTCACAAAAGACAAATGGATCCTGGACATTATAAACAGAGGCTACAGATTCCATTTTCACACCCTTCCAAAAATGAGAGGCATGCCAAACCTGCCACACAATCAAAGGGAAGAGGCACAAAAGCAAATTACAGATCTGATAGACATGAAAGCTATTCAAGAGGTACCTACGCACGAACAAGGTCAAGGTTTTTATTCCAGGCTATTCCTGGTACCAAGGAAGGGAAAAGATTGGAGACCTATTTTGGACCTATCCATCCTAAACGCATTTCTACTGCACAAAATTCAAGATGCTCACTCTACAGCAGCTTCTTCCCATGCTGGGCAAGGAGTCTTGGCTGGTAACATTGGACCTCAAGGAGGCATACCTGCATGTCCCAATCAGACAAAATTGCAGAAGATACCTCCGATTTCTTGCAGGTTCAACCCATTATCAATTCTCTGCATTGCCCTTTGCCTTATCTACTGCGCCCAGAGTATTCACGAAATGCCTGGCATCAGTAATTGCCTACTGCAGACTTCAAGGGATACAAATATACCCCTATTTGGACGACTGCCTGATCCATGCGGACAGCAAGCACATTCTTCTGAAACATCTGGCTTATGTAATAATGTTGTTGAACTCTCTGGGATACACAGTCAACAAAAAAGAAATCAAGGCTAATACCCTCTCGGAAGATAATTTTCCTGGGTGCCAACTTGGACACAAACACCCAGATGGGCCTACCTCACACCAGAGAAGCAGGGGCAACTAACTCAATACTTCAGAGCACTAGCAAATTTCACCAGGCTGACTGCAAGGAAAATCCTGCAGGCTCTGGGATACATGGCATCTTGCATCTTACTAATCCCATGTGCAAAGGTCTAATAATCACACTTTTGTGTCTCACTACATCACTGCATATTAGTGACTGTACCTTAGGGTGCTAACTACTATTGTCTTGCAGTTGTGTGCACCTGCTAATGCTATGGGTTTCCATTCTCTGGGTTTCCATTCTCTGGTTGGATCAAGTAACAACATCAACATTTGTTAATGTGACAAGAAACAATTGTAGTTGAAAGCAAACATTTGTTCTTTAATTGCCTTCCAGACATTTTTGATTCAGTTCTTTAAGGTGATGTTTCTTTGCCTTTGACCCCGTGTCTCACCGGTGTGTCACACAGCCTTGAAGAGCAGGTCACAGATTATGAATTTTTTTTAAGTGGTTTTCACACTTAAAGTTTTAAAAAAATGAGGGGTAGCTATTAGTAGACTGTTGCAATTATGCCTTTTTTGTGTCCTGTAGTGAGCTGATCCTGTTATCAGTTTGCTCTGTTCCAATATTCTGTAGCAAGTTCTGTCTCTTTCCTGAATGTGACCCCAAGTCTTGTTTTTCTATAAAGCAAACAGCTGGCACAGGGCACATCATCTGACTTCCTCTCAAGTAGAATAGTCAGATGATAAGGAAACAAGAATTGTCTGGGTAGTTGTCTTTTTTAGTAATTTATTGGAGAGTTTAAACAAATTATAATTGGTACCATGAGCACAGACTTTCAAGCAGTTGCACTAGATGTCCTTCAAGGATGCATCTGCAGTCCTTACAAATGGGTTGTCCTGTCGTCAGGCAGCCCTTCGGTCGGCCGGATTCCAAAGTCTGGGTCTGGCTTCGGCTGGTGTCGCACTTCACCCGACGTCATAGCTGCAGTTTTTCGGGTATAAAGGCATCAGCCGACGCCATTTTCCTCAGTCTTTCTTGCCGCGTGGCCAAGCAGAAGCTGTTCGCAAGTGCCGGTCGGTCAGATCCAGAGATTACTACTACCGAATATTACTTTGAAGACTTCTAAAAAGCTAAGTACCCCGTTGGGGACTCTTTCTTACCTCAGCCGATGTCAGAGAAAGTGAATAACTGTTTATCTTGTGGGAAACAAATACCTCATAAAGATTTCCACTCCTACTGCATACATTGTTTAGGCCCAGATCACGACGTAGCAGCTTGTCTAGCCTGTGCTTCTTTTAACCGACGGACGCTTAGACGTCGGTCGGAGTTTGCTTAACAGATTTTCGGCTCTGATTTTGCCTATATTATGCTGTCGGATCCTCAGACAACGCAAATTACCAAAAACGCAAAGAAAAGGACCGACACTCGCGGTCCGCGGTTTCGGCCGAAACCGCGATTAAGCAAACCGCGAGTGTCTCGGTTTCGGCCGAAACCGAGCAAGCGGCTCTTTCGTCAGCCGAAAACATGCCTTCTACCGAGGCCTCCTCTAACCTGGTAGAATCGGCTTCTGAAATCCAACCTTCTGTTGCGGTTTCTCAGGAATTATCAGACACTATTCCCCTGGATATTTCAACCCCTGCACGTGGAGCTGCTAGGCCTCCTGCAGCCATGTCTATTAAGGCCTTTGCCAGGGCTAAAGCAGCCAAAGCTTCAAAAACGGTGCCTGCCAAACCCCCCTCTCACAGGCCCAGCACCAGCTCCCATATGCTTTCTTTGGCTGAGGATCTCATTTCTTTAATTCGTGGATCCCAGCCTCATCCAGACAGGGCCTCTCTCCCTCCTCCAGAAAAGAGGCCTAGAGCAGAGCCCCCTGAGCCAGTATCCACAGATGATTCCTCTGATGACTCAGAACATACAGACCCTCCTGAGGCTCCTTATTCTCCTTACGAAGACTCTGATGCTGAAGAGTCCATCCCTTCAGCCTCTCCACCTGAGGAATTTTCCTTTGGGGAAACCTTGCATGCTATGAGGGAACAATTTCAGTGGCAGGGCCAAGATTTCTCAGACTCCAGAAAAAGGCTTGGAACCTTTCTACATTTGCCACAACATAGGCCTTTAGCTATACCTCCAGTTCTTTCTGTTGTAGATGATGCATTTAATGATGCTTGCACTGCTCCTGATTCATTACATCCGGCTCCTGCTAAGCCCGATAGGTTCTACAGGGTCCCGGACACTCATCACCATTTATACAAGGCTCCTTTTGCAGATCCAGAGACTATCTCCCAGGGCCCTAAAGCTGTAGCAGCTACTTCTACTAAAACCCCTCCCTCTGAAAGGGAATCCAGGTCCTTAGAGATGGGGTAAAAGTTTACACCTCTGCTACTTTGTCAGCTAGGGCTTTGAACTGCCAATTTCATATGATTCAATATCAAGAGTCTATGCTTGACCAGTTAACTAAAAAGCTGTCATCTGAAGAATCTTTAGATAAAAAGTATGTTCAAGAAATGGTACATAACATACAGCAGGTTAGTAACCATTCTTTAAAATGTGGCTATGATGCACTGGAGGCTTCCTTTAGATCAGCCATGACTGGCACAGTTATCAGGAGACATGCATGGTTGAAAGAACAGGCATTACCAGACCATGTCAAATCAAAGCTTTTGGATGCACCCATGGACAAGGTCAATTTATTTGGTTCCCCTGCACAGCAGGTACTAAAAAAATTGAAGAGAAGGCAAAATCTGTACAAACAGTGAAAGATTTCTTACAGGTTCAACCTCCAAGGTTTAGCAGGAACTGGCCCTCCAAGAATTGGTCCTTTCCGGACTCCTCTAAGACACAGAGAGGCAGGAATAGGCATTCTAGAGGCAGAAACCAATCCAGGGTGCCTACAGGGACGCCAGTGGCAAGGTAACAACCAGCGAGGCACGGATGCAGCCACCACCACTACAACAACTCAATCACAGTGACTTGGCGGTGGCACCGCCTACCAGGGAACAACTAGAAGCACCCTTAGGCGGAAAGCTAACCTTATTTTCAAAGAACTGGCATTGCATCACAAGGGAAAAATGGATTTTGCAAACTATAGACCAAGGTTACAGGTTCCATTTCCATACTCTACCAGGAAAGAGAGGAATGCCAAACCTACCACCTACTCAAAGGGCAGAAGCTCTAAAGCAAATATCTCAACTATTAAGAATGAGAGCTGTGGAAAAGGTACCATCTATGGAGCAAGGAAGGGATTTTACTCCAGACTCTTCCTGGTACCAAGAAAAGAAAACAAATGGAGGCCTATTCTAGACCTGTCCGCTTTAAACACATTCCTCATTGTTCCAAAATTCAAAATGCTGGCCCTACAGCAGCTTCTTCCCATGCTGGGCAAGGAGTCTTGGCTGGTAACTCTAGATCTCAAGGAGGCATACCTGCACGTCCCCATACGACCAATTTGCAGAAGATACCTCAGATTTCTTGCAGGATCAGAGCATTATCAATTCTCAGCATTGCCCTTTGGCTTATCTACTGCGCCCAGAGTGTTCACGAAATGCCTGGCATCAGTAATTGCTCATTGCAGACTTAAGGGGATCCAAATTTATCCCTACCTGGACGACTGCCTGATACAAGCGGACAACAAAAGCAAGCTAACAGAAGACTTACAAAGAGTCATTTACCTACTGCAAGCCCTGGGATATACAGTCAGTATAAAAAAGTCAAGGCTGATTCCATCCCAAAGAATAACCTTTCTGGGTGCAGAGCTGGACACATCAAAACAAATGGCATTCCTAACTGCAGAAAAGAAAGAGCAACTACCTCTCTACTTCTTGGCATTAACAAAGCAGAACCATCTAACTGCAAGAAAAGTACTACAAGCCCTAGGCTTCATGGCATCCTGCATAATTCTGGTCCCTCATGCCAGACTGCATATGAGAAAGCTACAGTGGTACCTAAAGAATTTGTGGTCCCAACACAAGCACAGCCTAGAAACCAAAATTCCAATAATCCCATGCCTGAAGCAAGAGTTCCTATGGTGGGCTCAGGCCTGTCAATCAAACACAGGATTGCCCTTCTGCAACAGTCAACCAAGCCAAACCATCACGACAGATGCCTCAGACCTCGGTTGGGGAGCACACATGCTGGGCAAGTGCATACAAGGCCTATGGACTCAAGACCAGCTGCACCTGCACATAAATCTAAAGGAAATGCTGGCAGTAAAATTGGCAATCCAGTCATTCAGACCTTTTCTCCAAGAAGGTCAGTTGATGATAAGGACAGACAACACCACAGTTATGTGGTACATCAACAAACAGGGAGGCACACATTCATATCCTCTATGCCGGCTGGCACTGGACCTATGGGATGTGGCTCTGAGCTACAACATTCAGTTACAAGCAATTTTTGTACTGGGGAAGGAAAACATTCTAGCAGACACATTAAGCAGAACTACCACAGATGCCCACGAATGGATGCTGCATCCGGACATCTTCAAAGCATCACAAGAGAATGGGGATTACCACAAATAGACTTGTTTGCATCCCCACTCAATCACCAGCTAAAGAAATTCTGCACAAGGACGTACCACCCACTTGCTTGGAAGGTGGACTCCCTATCTTTCAGTTGGAAAAACCTGACAGCATATGCATTCCCACCACTTCCTTTGATGCACAAGGTGCTTCTGAAGATCAAAGAGGAATGTCCGAGGATCATTCTGATAGCTCCAGACTGGCCAAGACAACATTGGTACCCATTGCTGAGGAGCATGTCTCGGGAACAAATATGGGCACTACCCCTGATCCCATTACTGTTAACACAGAACAACTACAACATCCTGCATCCAAACCTGAAAACTCTGCAGCTAACTGCCTGGAACATTACATAAGAGCAATTAACCCAAATTTATCCCAAAGGGTTAAAGACATAATCCTGGAGGCTCGTAGACCTTCAACAAGAAAGAATTATGCAGCAAAATGGAAAAGATATCTCATTTGGAGTACTGCAAAGGGGAAAGATGTGACACTGGTGAACATAGCCAACATCCTGGAGTACTTGGCAGAGCTCTTCCATACAGGCCTGTCCTGTTCTTCCATCAAGATACATGCATCAGCTATTTCAGCAGAATACAGCTTGGATCCTCCTGTCTTCTCTCATCCTCTGCTCAGACAGTTTCTGAGAGGAATTAAAAATGTAAAACCTCCCAGAAAACCTCCATTGCCAGCATGGGACTTGAACTTTGTGCTAGAAAAATTGACACTTCCCCCTTTCGAACCAGCAGCAACAGCAGAATTACAATACTTATCCTGGAAGACTGCTTTCCTGCTGGCAATAACTTCAGCAAGAAGGGTCTCTGAACTACAGGCATTAATGGCAGTGCAACCCTTCCTGATCTTCCATCAAGATAGAGTGTCCATGAGAACAAATCCTACATTTATGCCTAAGGTGGTATCCAGAGTCTCTTTAAATCAGGCTATCCACCTACCTACATTCTTCCCCAACCCACAGAACAGGGGAGAAAGACTCTTGCATACCTTGGATGTACATAGACAATTACGCTACTACCTGGACAGGACCAAATCCAATAGAAAAACTGACCAGCTTCTGGTAGCATATGCAACAGGAAAGGAAGGAAAACCAATTTCAAAACAGACATTCTCCAAATGGATAGGAAATTGCATTAGATTTTGTTACTCCTACCATGGAAAGAAAACTCCAGAGAACATCAGGCCTCACTCCACAAGGGCTACAGCCACTACCACAGCTTTCTTACGAGGAGTGGCTACCAAGGACATTATAGAGGCTGCTACTTGGACCTCCTTGCATACATTTGCCAAGCATTACAATTTACCTTTATACTCTAGATCCCGAGCAGGTTTTGCCACTGCTGTTTTGCAAGGGATCCTAACTACACCATAATCTCTACTCTTTTCCTCCTCCCCTAGTTTAGCTATGGTATTCTACCCATTTGTAAGGACTGCAGATGCATCCTTGAAGGACATAGTACAGTTTTGTACCTACCATAAATGTAGATGTCCGATAGGAATGCATCTGCAGTCAGGATTACCCACCCACCTTCCCCTCTGAGGTACTCCTAGGGGATTTGCCATCCTTCAGCTAGCTTGGGGGGGATCTATTATGGTGTATTTGTTTGTATATATGTACATACATGCTTATTTTATGTGTTTGCTCTCTACTATTTGGAAACTTTGGCATTTATCCAAATTTAGCCATCCAAGAGGGCACCTGGCATCTGGGGCAAGAAACACTGAGGAAAATGGCGTCGGCTGATGCCTTTATACCCGAAAAACTGCAGCTATGACGTCGGGTGAAGTGCGACACCAGCCGAAGCCAGACCCAGACTTTGGAATCCGGCCGACCGAAGGGCTGCCTGACGACAGGACAACCCATTTGTAAGGACTGCAGATGCATTCCTATCGGACATCTACATTTATGGTAGGTACAAAACTGTACTTTTTGAGTTGTAGATTTTGACTGACTTGGTCAGGGAGCTACTAAATAAATTGTGTTTGTTATCTTGTTTTGTATTTCTAAGGTGTGACTATCACAGCAGCATAAACAATTCACTGGGATCAGGAAAATGTTTCCTTACTAATAATTTTGAGTCATAAAGCCAGGAGATCGGGTCAAGATCACAAACCATAATCAGAACAGAGTTTCTATGTAAATGCTTTAACATAGTGTGCCAAATATGAAAACTAAGATATGCAAGGAACTCTTTATACTAATGTTTGGATGAAATTATCATAATTTTGATGAAATGAAAGTTACACAGGCTCTTGTTCTGGAGCCATGAGACGCCCATTAATTCTGAACTGCTGTTTTGTTTTCAGTGAAAGAGTTAAGTATACGTCTTGTAAAGCTATTTTTGCATGAATGACTGATCACAAGGGCTTTATCAGGAAATTCCATTATCCCTATCAAGAATGGGGAAGAATATATTCTTTCTTAGGAAAGCATTTACAGCATCTATGATGAGTGATGCTGTGTCACAAAATCCAGAAGAATGCAGGTAGACCATCAGAACTGCAGATTCTACGCTTTTAGTTTTTTTTTTTGTTTTTTTGGAGGGAGACTCATGTTAGAGAGAAAAGGTGTTTATTTTTGTTTGTTGTCTCTCTCATTTTTTTTAAAGTTTTTGTGACTTCAGAGTTAACATACATAAAGGTTGGGGGGAACTTGCCCCACATTAGGAGTAAAAGGGACTTGCCTCTTTGCAAAAGCAATGATCTGATGTTGTCAATCTTCATTCATTCTGGACGAATGGGACTCTATTCCGATCCTTGGAACCAGCTCGGCCATTATACAGCTCATGCCAGCCAAAAAACTCTCGAGCTAAGACTCTGCCCACAATGCCCCCCTCTCCATTACCTCAGATCTCGTTTGCTGCTCTTTATATCAAGATGTGCCAGCTGATACTCTCCAGCTAAGTTTAAAAATCTATTATTCCACTTTAAAATTTGTTACCTTTAAACAATTAGTTTTATTTCCCACTCGTTTACTTTTCTTTTGTTTTTGCTTCTTTACCCTTCATACCTTCATAGTATTCTCATTAGTGTTGCTGGTAACCTTCCCCTCTACCTTTTAAGGTAACCTTTTTTGTATTACCATTGTAGATATTCCTCCTTTTCTCTTATCAATCTGGTACTTCTCTGTACCATCGTTGGTAGATTTTTCCATCTATTTTGTGTGTGTGTGTGTGTGTGTGTGTGTGTTTGTGTGTGTGTTTGTGTGTGTGTGTGTACGCATGCTGATGACTTTCTGTTCCTCGCAAAATGGCAGAAAAGCAAAAGGACACTTCAGGATTCAAACACTGTCAAGACTGTGGTCGAAAGATGCCCATTTCTAACGGGCATCTTTCATGTGCAAACTGTTTGGGTGCACCCCATTTGGACATTGACTGTTCTATCTGCAAGGCCTTCAGTACCACAGCCTTAAAAAGAGAAGTCATTTGGTGCTGAGCTCTCCTGTGGCACCGGAGTCTGAGAGACAAATCTTCAGTTCCATCAGCCTCCTCGGAACCAAAGAGTAAGGTTCCAAATTTGACAGAACGAGAATCTTCCGCACTGTCAATCATGGCAGTCTCTGCACCAGCCTCAATTTCCCAGTTGGTACCGACTTCACCATCTGTACCACAGCAGACTCTATCCACCCCTTCAGTGCTGAAGTTAGAGCCAGTTATAGTTTCCGGGACAAGGTATTCCCCTTCCTTAGACCCCTTTGTGGGTCAACTTCCCAGTCCCTTTTTGGAAGGGCCAGAATCCCCTTTGGAAATTTCTGTCCGATCTTCCAGTAGCCTGTTCAAGGTTGATGTTGTGAGATTGATGGATCAGCTTTTGGTGGCCAGGGGTCTTCCTGCCCCTCTCAGACTGGTCTCCTCTCTAGAGTTGGGTCTTTTTCTCCTAGGACTCCTCCAGACTTTCCTCCTCTGACCTTCTCAGCAGGCTTAGAGCCCTCCACTTTGATTCCCCCGGTTCCAACTGTCCTGGTGCCAGCAGGCGCTCCCTCTTTGGTTTCAGGAAATTCTCTGATATCTTTGGTTCCCTTGGAACCAAGTAGATTCTCGGGGCCATAGTTCGGGTGTTGATTCCGAAGGTTCTGGAGTGGCTCTTGCCTTTTTCTCTAAGTTGTCCTTGACTCTTGGAACCCTGCTAGTTGCATGTTCTTCCCCAGCTCCTGCTTTGGGTGGTGGTCCTTCTGAGTGGGGTGTGACCTCAGTTCCCAGGTTCTTTCTCTGTTCCAAGCTCCCATCTCTCTTCGGGAGGGAGGGGGCTGCCTTCCAAATTATGGAGAGGGTGTTTGCCTCTGTGGGCTCTCAGCTGGTCCCTTCTGTGTCAGAGTGTGATATGTCTGTACCTTCTGGTCTGCTGCCACCATCTCACATCAGGACTGCAAGCACAGAAGCTGCAAGTTAACCCTGTACAGAGGCCTTCTGCTTCAGTCTTCCTTGGAGATTCCCACTGAGGAGCCATCCCGAAAGAAGACGTGCAAGAGGAAGCCCTTAGATTCTCCTGAAGAATCTGATACAGACGATACGGACTTTGATGAGGGGGAGGGTTTCCCCCAGTCACCCCTTGAAGATGTCTCCTTTGGGGACATCCTGGAGATCTTAAAACAGAGGGATGATTGGAAGGCCAAAAACCCATCCTCGGAGTAGTCCATGTTCTTGTAAGCCTTTGGTTCTCACTCATCTACTTCCAGGGTGAACCTGCCTACTGACAACCTCATTAAATTAATTGCACTGCGGGCGTGGAAAGCCCCCAATTTCATAGAGCCAGTTCCCTGGAGACCAGACAAGATCTCATCAGCACCTGAAGGTCACCAGTATTGGGCAAGGGGTTTAACAGTAGATGCCATGGTAGTGGCTGCGGCCACCAAGAAGGAACTTGCTGATGAGAGTTCCACTGTCCACCTACATAACCAGTAGTCTAGGATGATGGATAGATTTGGAAAGCGGGTCGGTACTTCATCAACCTTCGCCCTGAGGTCCTTGACTTTCATGGCACACTTTACTAGACTGCAGAGGGATCTGATTAGGGAGTTATCAGATATCCTCACTGGAGCTATGTCTGACGAGGTGCGGGATAAGGTTGCCTCTCAGCTGGCCATCCTGGAGTCTGTATCAAACACGTCCATGCGTCTCATCGCTCATGCAGTCAAGGGGACAGCCAGAGCAGTGGGTTCAGGCATTGCCATAAGGCGTCATACCTGCGTGTGCTTGTGAGTTTGCAAAGCCTTTCAAGTCTTCCTTCATCAGTGCTCCCTTTGATGGATCTTTCTTGTTTGGTCCCAAAGACAAAGACACACTAGCCAGTTGCGAAAAATATAGAAAGACCTTTTCTGCTGTGGGCATTTGTTTTTCTACTCCTCAGAGTTCCTATTCCAGGAATCGGAGGAGTGGGAAGATGTGGCTGAAGAAGTCTCAAGGGCCTTCTCAGGACACACACGTGGCAGTAGCTCTCCTCTGGGCAGGGGGGGGGGAGCTCTAATGAAAGACATCCACCCCATGGCAGAGGTGGCCTGCAAAATCAGGGCTTCAGAGACTCCTTCTCTGGACAACCCTACCAGCACTCCTGAAGAGAGGCCTGATTGCTTACCTCCGGAAGCAGTCTGGGGAAGACTTTCACTGCACCAGACAGACTGGCAACTAATAACTTCCGACACTTTGGTGCAGAGAATCATTACCAGAGGTTATTATATCCTCTTTATTCTTTTCCCAAGATCGCAAAGAAGACTCCCACCCAATCAGAAGGATCAGGCAGCCTTGGAGAGTCAAAAGCTGCTAGAAATAGTCATTCAAGAAGTCCCACCAGACCAGATAGGATCCGGATCTTACTCCAGGTAATTTTTAGTGCCAAAAAACATAGGGGGCTGGAGACCAATACTAGATCTCAGCCTTCTGAGCAAGTTTGTTCAGCTAACACAATTCCAGATGGTCACGGTACAGTCTATACTTCCCTACCTAGAGAAAAACAGTTGGAGGTGCTGTGTAGACCTTCAGGATGCGTATTACCACATAAAAGTAAACAAATGCTCCAGAAGGTTTCTCCGCTTTTGGCTAGGAGCCAGTCATTTCCAGTTCAGAGTGCTGCCCTTTGGTCTCACCACAGCCAAGCAGGTGTTCACCAAATGCATGGCAACAGTCGCAGCTCACTTGAGACTACACTGATTCTGAGTGTTTCCTTATTTAGACAACTGACTGCTGCCCCCGCCAGGCATCTACTGCTTCAAGCCACACATTTCATCCTGCATCTGTTTGACTCTTTGGATGTAATGGTCAACAAAGAAAAATCCCAGCTGACTCCAACACAAGACTTAAGAGTTTATAGGAGCTCATCTCAATACAATATCTTGTGTAGCTTCTCTCCCTCTTTACAGACTACAAAATATAAGGTCTCAAGTACAGTTCATCATATACAAAGACAAGGTTCCAGCTGTTCTTGTTCTCCAAGCTTTAGGGTCTGTAACAGTGACCATAACCTTTGTATCTCTGGCAAAATTTCACATGAGGCTCCTTCAGTGGCTGTTAGCTGTTCAATGGTCCATACTAACACCCATACTAACACATCCCATGATTTATCCCATTTTAATAAGTTGCTGCAAGAAGGATCTGTCCTCGTGGTTGAAGTCAGTGGAATCCCTTCTGGGCCACCCCTTCACTCCCTCTCAGCCAAAGGCCATAGTGACCACGGACACCTCTCAGATCAGGTGGGGGGGGGGGCATTATCTGGGAAGAACAGTCCAAGAAACTTGGTCGCTGCAAGAAGCTAGTTTGCACATCAGTGTCCTGGAATTGAGGACAGTGTTTTAACGTTGCAACCCTTTCAATCTGCCCTTCTTTCGGGGACAGTTGCAGTTCAGTCAGACAGCATGTCAATGGTTTGGTACATCAACAAAAAGAGGGTGGAACCAGATGTTCTTCGTGTTTCACTGTTGCATTCATTACATTTGGGTAATCTGCTGGCAGGTTGCCCTCAGTCGGCCTGAATTCCAAAGTCTTGGGTCCTGCGTCGGTTGCTGTCTTCTCTCCATGACGTCAGGTCGTCAGGGGGTATAAAACATGCAGCCGAAGCCATTTTCTTTAGTCTTTCTTGCTGCACGGTGCCCAAAGCAGAAGCATTTCTCAAGTGCCGGTCGGCCGACTACTGAAATATTCGAGTTTGAGTTTCAGAACCGAAGTCTTCATTAAAGCGAAGTACCCCATTGGGGAAACTTTTTTTTTCTTGCTTTTTACCGATGTCCGAAAAAGTTAATAATTGTATTACTTGTGGGAAGCAAATACCTCATAAGGATTTCCATTTATACTGTATCCCTTACCTAGGCCCTGATCACAACGTGCCTGGCTGTCGGTTTTGTGCTAGATTTAATCAACGCACTATTAAGCGTCGGTATATTTTTGCATCAAAGTATTTTGGAAACAGATTTAACTACCCAGAAATGTCGTCGGATAGCAATCCGACTACCGGAGTACATAAAAAACACAAAGAAAAGGACAGAGAAAGGGAGTAGAGATCCAAAACAGATGACGAAGCTTCTCCTAAGTCAGTTGCCGGTACTCAGTGAGGTGCTTTCACAGCCCCTGATACCCGCTACCTTCGAGTCGCAGGCCTCTACTGACACCAATGTGAAGTCTGGCATGCCGCAAGTTACTCAAGGTATTGGACCAACGGATGTATCTCCCTCGGATGGATCCTGAGCCGCTGAGCAGGCACCGGCTTCTGAGGGTGTATTCAGACCTCGACATTTGTATATCAAACCGACAGCTGCAAAACCAAAGACAAAAGCAATTTCTAAAACTAAAAAACCAACGCATGAGCCACGTGCACAGGCCTCTATGTCTAAAAAAAACAGATGATCAAAATGTCTGAAGACCTTATTACCTTGATCAGGGGCACCCATCCCCCTCCGTATAAGAGGCCTAGGCAAGACACTGATTATGAATCTTCAGATGAGGTTTCTATTTCTTCTGATTCCTCTTCTGATTAGGCATTATCTATACCTCCTTATGAGGATTCTGATGCTGAGGAGTATATTCCATCTGCATCTTCTTCTGAGGATTATTCTTTTGAAGAAACCTTGCATACTTTGAGGGAGCATTTTCACTGGGAGAGTCAAGACTTCTCAGAATCAAAAAAGAGGCTCGGGGATTTCCTTCTCCCTCAGCACAAGCCTTTAGCCATTCCCCCTGTTTTAGACATTGTGGATGATGTGTTTTCGGAATCGAGCTTGACCCCTGACTCCTTACCTCCAGCTCCCAGTAAGCCTGACAGATATTACAGGGTCCCTGACTCACACAAATTTTTATTTAGAAACCCTGCTGCTGATCCTGAAACTATTTCACAGGGTCCAAAGGGAGTTAAGGCCTCAACAGCAAAAAATCCTACCCCCTCTGACGAGATTCAAGGGCACTGGACAGATGGGGAAAAAAGGTTTATACATCTACAACCTTGGCAATTAGGGCCTTAAACTGCCAATTTCATATATGCTTAAGTGCCAACAACATGTTATGGGATTGCTGAAACAGAAAATGATGTTGATTTCAGAATGTGCAGAAAATAAAGAATTGCAGGAATTATTGCATGCAGCTGAACAAGTTGGAAAGCATACTTTGCAATGTGGATTTGATTCTTTAAGAGGTCTCTTACAGGGCCGCAGTTACTGGATCTGTGATTAGGAGGCATGCCTGGTTAAAGGAACAAAATTTGCCTGATCATGTTAAAGCTAAATTGCTAGATGCACCTTTACAGCATGATTCTCTGTTTGGTATTAAGGCAGAAGAGGTTTTAAAGAAAGTGGAAGACAAAGCTAAGTCTATGCAAACTGTTAAGGACTTAGAAGTGCAGCCACCAAGATTCAGCAGACACTGGCCTACAAAAAAATTGGTCCTTTCCTGTGTCAGACAGAGCTCAAAGGGGCAAATCCAGACGCCCTAAGGGTTCCAGACACCAGGTGCAAGACTCCTACAGGTCAAAGCAATGGGGCGCATCCACCTCCATATCTGGAGGAGATAAATCACAAACCTACAGAAAGCAATCCCAATGACTTCCCTCTACCTACACCAAGCACTTATCTTTTGGCAGCGCCCATAGCGGGAAAATTAACACTTTTTGCTCAAAATTGGCAGTTAATAACCCAGGACAAGTGGGTACTAAACATCGTATCACAGGGATACAGATTCCATTTCCACACTCTGCCAATGGCAAATGGTTGGCCAGATCTGCCAAAAAAATCAGTGGGCAGAGGCACAGAAACAGGTTATGTCCCTCATGGATATGGGGGCCATTCAGACAGTACCAGAACAGGAAAAAGGACAAGGTTTTTACTCCAGACTGTTCTTGGTACCCAGAGAGGACAAGGCCTGGCGGCCAATACTGGATTTATCGATTTTGAACACACACCTGGACATTCCAAAATTCAAAATGCTGACTTTGCAGCAGCTTCTGCCCATGCTGGGCAAGAATGCTTGGCTGGTGACTTTAGACATAAAAGAGGCATACCTGCATGTCCCAATAAGACAGTCATGCAGAAGATACCTCAGATTCAAGGCTGGCTTAATGCATTACCAATTCTCTACACTGCCCTTTGGCTTATCTACTGCGTCCATGGTCTTTACAAAGTGCCTGGCACCAGTAATTGCATTTTGCAGACAAAGAAGTATACAAATATATCCTTATTTGCATGACTGTCTCATTCAAGCAGAGAACAAGGACACTCTTCTTCGACACCTGGCATTTGTGAAAAGGCTTCTAACATGCCTAGGGTAAACAATAAATGAAAAGAAATCACAACTGGTACCCTCTCAAAAGATAACATTCCTGGGTGCAAGCTTGGGTACAACTGCCCAGATGGCTTATCTCACGCCAGACGAACAAAGGCAACTGACTACTTACTTCAAACTGATGGCAACAAAAACCCAGTCTTCTGCAAGACAAATTCTGCAGGCTCTGGGCTTCATGGCATCCTGCATCCTACTAATTCCATATGCAAGACTGCATATGAGGAAACTTCAGTGGTACCTAAAAAGTTTATGGAGTCAACATTCACACAGTCTAGAAACAATGATTCCTCTCATTCCCTGCCTGCAACAGGAGTTTCTATGGTGGGCAAAGGCATGTCACCAAAACATGGGATGGCCCTTCACTCTACCCCCTGCCAGCCAAACCTTAACAGACGCATCAGATTATGCCTGGGGGGCCCACATGGCAGGAAGATGCATTCAGGGCATATGGGCACCAAAACAAATGCATCTACATATCAACCAAAAAGAGATGCTAGCTGTTCAAAATGCCCTAACCGCCTTCAAGGACTTACTTCATCCAGGACAACTACGGATAAAGATGGACAACACCACAGTCATGTGGTATATAAACAAGCAGGGGGGCACACACTCATACCCCCTTTGCAGATTAGCCATGGCACTGTGGAACACAACTTTGACCTACCAAATACATCTTCAAGCTCAATTCCTGCTAGGAAAACAAAACACTCTGGCAGATGATTTAAGCAGAAACCTTATGGATCCTCACAAGTGGAAACTAAATCCACAAGTCTTCAACATGCTAACAGAGAAATGGGGGAGCCCAGACATAGATCTATTTGCCTGTCCTCAAAATTATCAACTGAAAAGATTCTTCACAAGGACTTATCACAGACTAGCATGGAAAGTGGGTGCCCTATCCTTCAGTTGGAAAAACCCTATCAGTTTACGCCTTTCCTCCTCTGCCTCTTCTACCCAAGGTACTCCTAAACATCAGACAAGAGAAGCCAAAGATGATATTAATTTCCCCGGACTGGCCCTGCCAATACTGGTACCCAATCCTAAGGAACTTGTCTCAATACCCAGTCTGGACCTTGCCTCAAAGACCACAACTACTGTCCCAGCAAAACAATCAGATCCTCCACAATCAACTACAGACTCTGAACCTGACAGCATGGCTAATCATGTAGTCATACAAACAACACCTCTCAGTAAAGCTGTGATGGATTTCATTTTGGAAGCCGGAAGGCCTAGTACTAGAAAATCTTATGCTGACAAATGGAAGAGATTATGTGCTTGGAATCAAGCACAAGGAACTGATACAGCAGAACCACATATTTCTCAGATATTACAATACTTAACTGAGATGCTTGACAGCCTTTCTCATCAATCAAAATCCATGCCTCTGCTATTTTGGCTCATTACAATACAGAGCCACCAATCTTTTCACATCCTTCACTAAAACAGTATCTTAGAGCAGCCAAAAATTTAAGGCCTCCTAGAAGATCACCATTACCTGCATGGGACCTCAATTATGTGTTGGAAAATCTCACACTGCCTCCATTTGAACCAGCTGCTACTGCTGATATAGAGTTCTTATCGTGGAAGACAGCGCTGCTACTAGCAATTACTTCAGCAAGAAGAGTTTCAGAGCTACAGGCCCTCATGGCTGTAGAGCCTTTTATCATAGTTTACCCAGACAGGGTGTCTCTGAGGACAAATCCTACTTTTATGCCTAAGGTGGTTTCCAGTGTGGCTCTTAACCAAACAATTCATCTGCCAACCTTTTATCCAAATCCGCAGAACAAAGGGGAGAGAATTCTGCATTCCTTGGACGTACACAGACAGCTAAGATTCTACTTGAGCAGAACTAAAGCTCTAAGAAAATCTGAGCAATTACTAGTGTCATATGCTGCAGGAAAAGAAGGAAAGGCTATTTCAAAGCAGACAATTTCAAAATGGATAAGCCACTGCATCCGTTTCTGCTACTTACACCATGGTAAACCTGTGCCCAAGGGCATTAGGTCTCATTCCACCAGAGCTGCAGCTACTTTAGCAGCCTTTCTCAGAGGAGTACCAACCAAAGACATTCTAGAGGCTGCTACTTGGAGTTCTGTTCACACCTTTACAAAGCATTACCATTTGCCTATCTACTCTAAGTCCAGGGCAGGCTTTGCCACTGCAGTGCTGCAGGGCCTTATAGCTGCACCTAATGCTGTTTAGCTCCAGCCTCCCAACCATAGCTTTGGGATTCTACCCAAATGTAATGACTGCAACAGTGAAACACGAAGAACATAGTAAAGTTGTGTACACTTACCATAAATGTAGATGTTCGAGTGTATTCACTGTTGCAGTCCAGGTTACCCTCCCGCCATCCCCCTGTCATTCTAAAGTTTATCTTTCCTTCACTATCTTCTAAAACCTATGTGGTGTATTTGCTTGTAGATGAAGGTAAAGTTTATATTGATGCGTGTGTGTGTGTGTGTGTGTGTGTGTGTGTGTGTGTGTGTGTGTGTGTGTGTGTGTGTGTGTGTGTGTGTGTGTGTGTGTGTGTGTGTGTGTATATATATATATATATGTATGTGTATATATGTATATATATGTATGTGTATGTATATATATATATATATATATATATATGTATATATATATGTGTGTGTGTGTATGCATGTATACATATACATACTAACTTTTTGGGGGCAAGAAAAGCTAAAGAAAATGGCGTCGGCTGCATGTTTTATACCCCCTGACAACCTGACGTCATGGAAGAGAAGACAGCAACCGACGCAGGACCCAAAACTTTGAAATTCAGGCTGACAGGGCAACCTGCCAGCAGTTTACCCAAATGCAGTGACTGCAACAGTGAATACACTCAACATCTACATTTATGGTAAGTGTACACAACTGTACTATCTTACTCCCTGTGTTGGGATGCTCCGAGTATGGCAATGGGCGATATCCTCCAACCGCTTTCTAGTTGTAACGCATATCCTGGGGAGCTCCAGCATGACAGCGGACAGACTGAGCAGATGCATTCTCCTGCCTCACGAGTGGTCTCTGAATCCCAAAGTGGTGGTGGAAAGTTTTCGTTGTTGAGGCTAGCTTTGCTGTGACCTCTCTGTTTCCCCAGTGAGCCACAAATGCATGAGCTACTTTGCCTAATTCCACCTCAAGTGAGTACCCGAGAGATGCTGTCCTTCTCATTTGGTCCTCGGGACTTCTATATGCCTTTCTTCCCTTTCCCGTCATTCCTCTAATCTTGAAGAAAGCTCAGTAGTTGAGAAGCAAAGTGATCCTCACTGCACCTTTTTCGTACCCCTTTTTTTGGCCTCACCTGATTCACCGTCCATGGATTCTGAACCCAGTTCCCAGACCTGCTGTCTCATCTACAGGGATTCGTGCATCCCAGCCTTCACAGTCTCAAGCTGACAGTTTGGTTTCTCCAATTCCATTAGTTGCCAGGCAGAGTAATATAGCTTCCTCAGTAAAAAAAAATTCTTCTGGCTTCTCATAAACCCTCCAACAGGAAACTTTACCTTAGCAAGTGGAGGGGTTTTCAGTTTGGACCCGTACACTTGATTTAGACCCATTTTCGGCACCTGTTGAGAAAGTTGTAGAATTTTTAACTTTCTTTTTTGATCAAGACGCTTCTGCTTCCACAATTAAAGTTCAGTTAGCAGCCATTTCTAAATTCCACAATGGCTATGATGATCATTCTTTGATTTCCCATCATTTATACAGAGTTTTTCTTAAAGGTGTCTTGCGTCTAAAGCCCCCATTCAAGGATCCTATAGCTCCATGGGAGTTGACTCTCTGGTTTTAAAATCTTTGGTGCACCTGCCCTTTGAGCCAGCAGCATCTTGCAATCTCAAATTTATGTCATGGAAAACTTTTTTTAGTGGCCATTACTTCCACCCAAAGAGTTTCTGAAATTCACGCATTGTGTGAAACACCACTGTCTTGATTTTTTCATAAGGATAGGGTTCCATTGAGAGCAAACCCTTCGTTTTTCTCTAAGGTGGTCTCAGAATCTAATATTAATCAGACTGTTGATTTGCCCGTTGTCTTCCCCAACTTCTCCATTAAAGGCGACTATTGCTTGCATTTACTGGATATTCCCAGACAATTACGTTTCTACCTTGACAGGCCCAAGGAGTCTAGAAGATCGGACCAGTTGTGTGTTTCCTTTTCAGGTTTATCCCTGGAAAGACCTGTCTCAAAAGTTACCTTATCAAAATGGCTCCGAGATTATTTTGCTTTCATTTACAATCATCACAACCACAAGTTACCTCCACTTGTTAAAGCGTATTCCACCATATCTATAGCCATGTCAGCTGTTTTCCACTCCAGGGCATCCATAGATGAAATATGTGCAGCTGCAACATAGGCTACTCCACATACCTTTATCACTCATTACAAATTTGATATGGTCCTTTGGCTCTGTGGTTCTCAGGAAATCCTTTCATTAGGCCACCCAGGAACTAAGTAGCTGGGGACTCTGTCCCATTCATCAAGAATGATTAAAGATTGACAACATCAGATAAAGAAGATCTGTTATTACCATAACGTTCCATCTGTGTCAATCTTCATTCATTCTTAACTTCCTGTCCTCCTTCCCCCCCCACAGAAGGACTGGACACAGGATTGGACACTTGTTCTGGGAATCCTTTAGAGTTTCACCTTAGACATGGTTTCTACCTTGTATACCTATTATTCCATGAAATTTTAGCTGCAAACACAAGCAGAGGTAATGAAGAGGGGCATTGTGGGTAGAGTCTTGGCTCGACAGTTTTTTGGCTGGCGCGAGCTGTATAATGTCCGAGCCGGTTCCAAGGATCAGAACAGAGTCCCATTCATCAAGAATGAATAATGATCAACAACACAGATGGAACATTATACTATGAACATAACTTCTTTTTTCCTAGAGTCATGTGACATTGTGAATGTTGCTTCTTAAAATCATAGTTGATTACTAGGCCTGTGACCCCAGTGGGCCTTTTTAAGCCTAGCTTTGCTTCCTGAATCTACCTGACAAGTTTTGATGCCCTTGGTTTATTTTAAGGGGTATATGTAGGCTTGGGCATGGGTGGTCAAGCATTTACAGGCTATTTGTGTACTACAGACACAGGTGCCAACTGGGGTAGGATTCAGATTCCCCATCCACTGGTTAAAGTTATGCTTGAATTGGGTTAGTGATGAAGCCTGTTCCAGAGAAGGGGTAGTCTCTTGAGACACATTTTTTTTATGTTGCAGATGAAGTTGAGGTCCATAGATTGGTTAATTCCATCAGCGCATGATCAGAGGCTGCTTTGTAGGCAAGACACAGATTACGTCTCAGTAGTCTGTAGGAGGCCAAGTACAGGAATAGGGCTTTGAGGTGGACCTTGTATGACATGCTTATGCTCTGTATTCTTTTTGTGAGGTGCCTGTATGGATGCTTCAGTTGTGGGGGTGTTGTACTCTGGTCTGATGAGGGCAGAGTACAGTGAATAACAATGACCTCCTTGGACTTGGATGCTGTACTCTTGCTTATATGTCAGCAATGAATGATTGCCTAACTACTGTGGCTGCATAATGGTCAGACGCTAGGTTATAGTCTACATGGGTACCCAAATTCCCGACCACTGAGTCTACTCTTAAGGGTGTATTTTCAGTGTGGTAATTTCCAGAGGTAGCGGTCTTCCCAAAGGATACTATTATGCATTTTTGGGCACTGAGTTTTAAACAATGGCTCTGGCATTGATTATTAGCTTGTATCAGGCCTTCATGGAAGGTGTCTGTGCCTTTGGGGGATTTGTGACTTCACCTGGTTTGCTTTTATCTGCAGACTTGGTCAGCCAGAAGCCCTTGATGTTGGCCTTGACTTCACAAAAGTAGATGCCAAAAAGGAGACCAAGCCATATATACTTTTTATAGGTCAAAAAATATGGTAATTAAAATGTTCTTGTATGTGCATAACTTAGCTAGATATAAGATGGAACTTCAACCCATTCAGAATAACATTGCAATGGATTTTGTTTCAAATTAGGAAAGCTGAGAATTTAAAGTTGATATTTAGTTCATATGGGGGAGGGGGGGTCCCTGGGAGGCCATCCCCCCTACAAAAATAATTTTGCACTTTCTGAGTTTGACTGTAATTAAATGAATGTTACAAATTAGTGTCTTATTATAATAAAAGATTACAAAGTTTGTTGTACCCTTAATCCTAGCCAAGAGCTCTATTTTCTGTTTTTATTCAGTGTGTTCTACACTGAATAGCATTAAATATAAGTAACTATCATTTTCCTCAAACTGTTGTGAACTTCTCTCTAAATCCAGTAGATCTTTGTAGGCTATTTTTTATCTAATTTGAAAGTTGACCATAATATATATTCAAAATAACTGTAATAAAAATAATGTTCTGCTGGACAGAGGCACAGGGATCTAATCTAAGGGGGTGGCGAAAGCCAACACATTCTGGCTAGGCTTATAAATGCCCTTGGGCAAGATAGCCTAGTACTTAACCTGTGAACCTATGAAGTGTTGTTGGCAAAACATTCAGCATGATTTTACAATATGTTTTGAAATTATTATTAAAATCTAAAATAATATAAATAATTAATAAAAATGAATGCATTTCCTTGAGTCTTCTTTTTTATCAAGTCATCTTGATGGTGTATTTTTTTGAGAGTTTTTTTTTATTTTTTTTAAAGTTATTCACGATTTATTAAAATTTGTCTTGCACCTGAAATCTGGTTGAATTTCATTGTATAAAGTCTCCATTTCTAAGTCTGGGAGGGGACTTAAGTCTGGGAGGGGACTTAAACTACCAAACTTGCTATGGTAATCCCTTGAGCTGCTAAACCTCTTTTCAAGCTTTGTGCCACTCAGATGAAATTAATGCTAGGTCACCTGTTTGGATTAAGATTTGGTATAGAAAACTTGTAGAAAGTAGGCCTAATTATCTGTCTATTTTTTTTTTTTTTTTTTTTTTTTAAAGGTCTTCTTTGCTTCAGAAGACTTTACTATGAATATGTTCACCGTGAAGTAAGCCCAGGTGATTCAGGGACTGCTGTTCTGCTATGGTTTTACATGATCTTTGGCCATGGCACGGACGACGATCGCAGTTGCAAAGCTGCATGTAAATGTCAGTCTGGGGGGCATGGCTAATGCTAATTAGCCATGTGCAATTCCTAGCAATGGTACCAGTACCAGAATAATGTGGTAGCGCGATTCTCTGAATTGACCTACAGTTATTTTTCTCACATGGGGAAAAAGTGTACTCCATCTTTTGACAGTGTGCACTCATTTACTCCTATGAAGTGGTCTCCATTCATCAGGTACATGTAGATACAGAAGAGCTGTGTGTGTGTCTGTCTGCGCACCCATATGTCTGTAGGAACATTTTTGTGAGTGCACCATTGTATGGATGTATGCGCATATGTCTGGATGGTTGCCCTGAAAGAGTTGAGTATAGGAATGCCATCTTGGGTTGTGTGTGTGTATATGAGTGAGATTTTCTGTAAGAACTTATTTGTAGTTCCATGGATATATGCGTGTGTGTGTGTTTTTTTTTTTTTTTTTTTTTGTGCATGGAGGTATCTGTGCCACCACAGTGGGTGGACTGTAAAGGGGAACACTCAATCAAGTTTGAAAGCGCAGCATTGGATACAGAGATGCAGTAAAGGTGCTACTCTGTGTATATTTACCTTGACTCTGAATTGGAGATTATCACCATTGTGTTAATAAGTTAGCTAGTTAGCACTGACAGCAGTAATATTTTTGAATCCTCTGTTAAGTTATCAAGTGAAAATTCACAAATTGTTTATTGACCTAAGTAATACTTTTTAGAACTTAAGTTAAAGAATTGGACTTGATAAATGCATCACAGTTTTGTCAGACTGTAGTTAAAGAACCCTAATCTTAAACTAATCTTAAACTAATCTTAATCTTAGAATAATTACTTTATATGTTTCTCTGTATTTAAAACATGAACTGATGGTAATTTTTTTAATTAATATTTTGCTGTAGACAATTGTTAAACTCTTAATCTACTTGAAGGCTCCATTGCAATTGTCAGTATTAAATGGACTACCCTGCAAATGAAAGTTTTATATCCTGCTATGTGATTAGACTAAATATTCACAGTGTTTAGATTAAAGTATTCATTTTTAGCTTCGAAGCCTGTTGTTGATTGTAGTTCTCCCGCCATTTTCTTCAGGACTGAGGCTGGCAGTACTTGGTCAGTCCGGCTGTAAGACTTTTCCAGGGCTATTGAAGCCCCTTCCCTTTCACCATGTTTTCAGTCTCTTCAGTTGTGCAATGTGTCCCCTAGATACCATATAGAGAATAGCCCCAAGTCTCTCTGCATTTTTTTTCCTCAGTTTTTATGATAAGTAATTTGTATTTCATTACAAAGAGTTCATGCACCCTGTAAATCAGCTCAGTTTGCTCTGTTTCTTACTTCAGAATTGAACACTCTAGCATCAGCTGCAGTTCCTTTTTTTGACATATTTTCCAGTTTTTATCTTTTGCTGTCGTTAGTTTTTGTATTTTATGACCTAATGGAGCCATATGCAGTTAGCCTTTGCAGTGAAAGTGCAACCAAGTGTGTGGCAGTTTGTTGCTGTTTTGTTCCATTTTCATGGTGGAACTTTCATTGCTTTTGACTTACAAGAAGCAGACAAACAAACAGGGGGGGGCAGTGTAAGGAATTCAAAAATGGTAAATGGTTGAAAAATTTCCCTGTCGGGATTGTCACTGTGAATGCTTGAAATGCCTGGAGGGCTGCCTTTTCTGAGCTGTCTTCTATTTATACCTTCTTTATAATGTTTATGGTACAAACAAGAGGAACCTTATTGAATTGTAGCAGTCTTTTACTATTCCATCGACTCAGCTGGCTTTGGTGGACTTGTGCCAGCCTGTTCCCCCAGGCACCTGAATATGGGATTATATCCCCCTCCTCATCAGGACTTGCTTGGTCTGAAAGAACATTTTGCCCTAGGGTAAACACCCAGCAGTATAGCCTCAGGAGCTCAGAATCTGAGCTCAGAACCCCTTGCATTTCACTTTCTCTTTCGGGTCCAGACATTCTGTTTTAGTTGAGCTGGATTACTCTTAGGATGATGCAGGCTTTTATATTACTGCAGCATATGTGGCCTCAAGTCTTCTCTCTTGCTAACATTGGGATGAGTCAAGCTTCTTTGCTGTCAGATGTGGCTGCACATGACCCTTATGTTTCCTCACCAGGTCCTGTCCATATTCCTGTACTTTTCAAACGATGTTTGACCTCTCATTGGTGGGATTGACACTGATGGCTACATTGAGATTGACAGCAGTATTGAGTTTGTGACCACTCCAATCAACATTTGTAATCTTGTTGCTGACACAGTTATTGGCACCAAGCTTTTGAAGCCTTGAACTTCTTGATGCTCAGGTCCCCTCAACATCAGAACCAAGGACTGAGCCTTCAGTAACAAGGTCAGTCCCTACACCCTTAAGGCCAGACCCCCCCATAACTTGTTTGCCTTCAGGTAGTCAGTGCTATGATCCACTGCATTGACTTTGATGCTGATGGGAGCTTAGACTATTGAAGTTGAACATGGACCAGCCTTCAATCCCTCAGTGTTGGATCTGCCATCTCAGCTGGACTCCCATTTGGTGCCAACCCCAATGATGTAGGCTACTGTGTATGTATACCCTCTGACATATGTTTTCAGGATTACATGTGCCATCAACTGTCCATCCCCTTGCTCAGTTACTAGCAACTCATGGGTCACTTCCCATGATCATTGGTTGTTATGGACATATGACTTCTTCTGTGGTTTGTGTCCTCTGTCCTCTCAACTGGTAGCTTTAAGAAAATCCATATGCAAGAGGAAGAATTGAATTTATCTTCAGTCCATCCTAGACTTGGATGTAGATGAGGAACAGCCTCTACCATACCCCCAAATCACTGCACATTTGGGGAAATCCTGGAAGTTGTCAGAGCTAATGCAAGATGGGCCCCAGACACCCAATCTGAATCCAAGTTCATACTGGAGGAGGCTTTTCTGGTCTTCATAAGTCTGCTGTAGTGACATAGAGGGAGATATTCATGACTGTGCTCAGACAACCCAAGTTTGAGTAGTTGGTCAGTTGCTTGATGGTGCAGGTGAGGAGAATGGGCATGCTCCTCCTTGGGTGTGGCATTCACAGGGCATACCAGTTTGAGTTGATTTTCCTGGTAGAGACTGGGAAGTAAACTTTTTGTGCCTCTTGTGGGTGTGTAGGACAGTCCTGCTGATGTTGGCCCCTTGCAGATTTTGAGGTTGTTCACCGCTGATGCCCATTGCCTGCCTCACCCACGTGCTATTGCTGGGCAGGAGCAGTGTGGTAGGATAAATGTTGACCCGACTTTGCCTACCCTTGCTCCCCCCATGATGGAGGAACAAATGCTTTGATTGACTGGCAGGTAGCTGGACCAAAATGAAGAAAAGTGCCCCCCCCCCCCCCACCCAAGAGCATGGCTGAGATAGTTGAAGAGTTAGCATATAAGAACCTCCAGCCTGGTGACTGCCATACCAAACGGGTCATATAGGATGCATTAAAGATGTTCATCGTGCATACAGCTGCAGTCATCACAGTTGGGTTATCCTGCAGTCAGGCAGGTCCTCGGTTGGCCGAATTCCAAAGTCTAGGTCCGGCGTCGGTTGTCGTCGCTTCTTCCCTGACGTCAGTGCGGCAGGGGTATAAAAGAGGCAGCCGACGCCATTTTCTTCAGTCTTTCTTGCCGCGCGGTGCCTGAAGCAGAAGCAGTTCGCAAGTGCCGGTCGGCCAGCTCCTGAGATTTACGAATAGTATTTCAGCCGAAGTCTTCTTTAAAGCTAAGTACCCCGTTGGGGAAACTTTTCTTGCCTCAGACCGATGTCAGACAAAGTTAATAATTGCATTTCTTGTGGGAAGCAAATACCGCATAAGGATTTTCACTCTTTCTGTATACCTTGCTTAGGGCCAGACCACGACGTCTCGGCCTGCCGTTTTTGTGCTAGGTTTAACAAGCGCACTATTAAGCGCCAGGCGGAGTTTGCCCTTCATTATTTTGGCAAAAAATTTAATATCATGTCATCGGATACACAGACGCCAGTTTTAGGTAAAAGACGCAAAGATAAGGACCGACATCAGAGGTCTGCACCGAGTACTGAGACCACGCTTAGGCCGACTACCGGTTCTCCGGTTCTCAGCGAGGCGCCTACACAGCCCCTGACTACCGATTTTTTACCGGTGACTTCAGTACCCGAGGTCGCAGGTTCCTCGGTCCCCATTCCCACTGCAGATACCGACGCCATTCTTGGCGGGGGAACCGAAAATTTAGCGAGGCCTGCCATTTCTGAAGGCGTCTTCAGGCCCTACCACCTTCACTATTAAATCCTTCAGTAAATCTAAAGCTGCAATGAAAACTAAAAAACAGGGTCCTCAGACCTCCTCTCAAGGGCCCATGCCTAAAAAACAGATGCTTAAAATGGCTGAGGATTTGATAACTCTCATCAGGGGTTCTCAACCCCCCTCAGACAAAAGACCCAGGTTGGAGGAAGACTACCCTTCTTCAGACCAGGCTTCTATTACCTCAGACCATTCTGAGGACCAGGATTACGCCTATTTTCCTTTTGAAGACTCTGATGCTGAGGAGTCTATTCCCTCGGTCTCCCCCCCTGAGGACTACTCTTTTGGGGAAACCCTGCATACATTGAGAGAGCACTTCCACTGGGAAGGCCAAGATTACTCAGATTCCAAGAAAAGGCTCAGAGAATTTCTACTGCTCCCCCAGCATAGGCCCCTGGCTATCCCTCCTGTTTTAGATATTTTGGATGATGTGTACGCAGAAGCCAGTCTTAATCCAGACTCTTTACCTCCAGCCCCTGTTAAACCAGACAGATATTTCCGGGTTCCTGATTCTCACCAGTTCCTTTATAAAAGCCATACTGCTGACCCAGAAACAATTTCACAGGGTCCCAAGGGGATTAAGGCCTCTACTGCTAAAAACCCTTTACCTTCAGAGAGAGATTCCAGAGCATTAGAAAGGTGGGGGAAAAAGGTGTATACTTCAGCCACTTTAACCATGAGGGCATTAAACTGTCAATTTCATATGTTAAAGTACCAACAGTTCTTGTTATCTCAGCTGAAAAGCAAAATGACACAAAACAGATCAACCAGATTTGAAAGAGTTGCAGGATTTGTTGCATGGAGCAGAACAAGTGGGGAAACATACCTTGCAGTGTGGTTTTGATGCTTTAGAGGCCTCATGTAGAGCTGCTGTCACGGGGTCTGTCATACGTAGACATGCTTGGCTCAAAGAGCAAACCTTACCAGATCATGTCAAAGCAAAGTTATTAGATGCACCACTTCAAAAAGATGTATTGTTCGGAGTAAAGCTGAGGAGGTACTAAAGAAAATGGAGGAAAAAGCGAAATCTATGCAAACAGTTAAAGATTTCTTGCAGGTGCAACCTCCATGCTTCAGCAGAAACTGGCCTTCAAAAAATTGGTCCTTTCCAGCCACGGACAGACCCCAAAAGGGCAGATACAGACACCCAAGGGGTAGAGGACAACCTCAAGGATCTTACAGAGCTAGGCAGTGGCAAGCACCAACCCCAAGAGGTGGAGAAGATAGACCACAGTCATTTAGAAAACAGACACAATGACTTCCCCCTATGCCTGCCAAACAAAGCTATAATGGCAGCACCTTTGGGCGGAAAACTGGCCTTATTTTCAAAAAACTGGCACATTGTTACAAAAGACAAATGAATTCTGGATATTATAGACAGAGGCTACAGGTTCCACTTTCACACCCTTCCAAAAATGAGAGGCATGCCAAACCTGCCACAAAATCAAAGGGCAGAGGCACAAAGACAAATTTCCGCTCTCATGGATATGAAAGCAATTCAAGAGGTACCTGCAAAAGAACAAGGTCAAGGTTTTTATTCAAGACTATTTCTGGTACCAAGGAAGGACAAAGATTGGAGACCCATCTTAGACCTATCTATTCTAAACGCATATCTAGAGGTACCAAAATTCAAGATGCTCACATTACAGCAGCTTCTTCCCATGCTGGGCAAGGAGTCCTGGCTGGTAACGTTGGACCTCAAGGAGGCATACCTGCATGTCCCTATCAGACAAGATTGCAGAAGATACCTCCGATTTCTTGCAGGTTCAACCCATTACCAATTCTCTGCATTGCCCTTTGGCTTATCTACTGTGCCCAGAGTGTTTACGAAATGCCTGGCATCAGTAATTGCCTTCTGCAGACAACAAGGAATACAAATCTACCCATATCTGGACGACTGCCTGATCCAAGCGGACAGCAAGGATATTCTATTGCAGCATCTGGCGTTTGTAGTAAAACTATTAAACTACCTAGGTTGCACAGTGAACAAAAAGAAATCAAAAGTAATACCTTCTCAATAGATAATTTTCCTGGGTGCCAGCTTAAATACAACAACCCAGATAGCCTACCTCACGCCAGACAAACAAGGGCAACTGTCTCAATACTTCAAAATGGCAACTTTAACCAGACTAACTGCAAGGAAAGTGCTGCAGGCTCTGGGGTTCATGGCATCTTGCATCCTACTAATACCATGTGCAAAGCTGCATATGAGGAAACTACAATGGTACCTAAAAAACTTATGGTCTCAACACAGCCACAGCTTGGAAACAATTATACCACTCATTCCATGCCTTCAAAAGGAATTTTTGTGGTGGGCTCAAGCATGCCAAAGAAACACAGGTCTCCCTTTCTGTCTACCTCAAGCAACTCAAATCATCACATCAGACTCCTCTGAATACGCCTGGGGAGCACACATGGCAGATCAGTGCATTCTGGGAAAATGGTCCCAAAAAGAGAAGCACCTACACATCAACCAAAAGGAGATGCTAGCCGTGCAAAATGCTCTTATGACCTTCAAAGACTTACTGCATCCAGGCCAGCTATTAATAAGGACAGACAACACCACAGTCATGTGGTACATAAACAAACAGGGGGGGACTCATTCATACCCCCTGTGCAGGCAAGCTATGACCCTGTGGAACACAGCACTGGAATTACAAATTCAACTACAGGCACAATTCCTACCAGGGAAGGAAAACACACTGGTAGACAACTTAAGCAGAAATATGACAGACCCACACGAATGGAAGTTGCATCCTCAAGTCTTCTCAAAGGTAACTCAGGCATGGGGGACAGCCAGACATGGATCTATTCGCTACCCATAGAAATTACCAGTTGGAGAAATTCTGTTCAAGGACCTACCATTCACAGGCCTGGAAAGTAGATGCACTCTCTTTCAATTGGACAACCTTGACAGTCTATGCCTTCCCACCTCTACCTCTACTGACCAAAGTTCTATTAAAAACCAGAGCAGAGAGGCCACAAATGATTCTCATTGCTCCAGACTGGCCACGACAGCACTGGTATCCTCTCCTAAAGAGCCTGTCACACTCACCACCATGGATCCTACCTCTAGTTCCTCTTCTGTTGTCCCAGCACAACTACAAAACCCTTCACAGCCAGCTCAAAACTTTAAATCTAGCTGCATGGAGAATACCTTAATTTCCCAACAGACTCTCCTCTCCAAGGAGGTGCAGGATGTCATCTTGGAGACCAGGAGACCCTCTACTAGAAAAACCTACTCCGCCAAATGGAAACGATTTTGTTCCTGGAATCAAGAAAAGGGCCAGAATCCTTGGGTAATAAATATACCTCAAATTTTACAGTACCTAACTGAGATGTTAAATAGTGGCCTTTCCTTCTCCTCCATCAAGATCCACGCTTTAGCCATTTCAGCACAATACAATACAGATCCTCCTTTATTCTCACATCCTGTATTAAGGCAGTTCCTCAGAGGGGCAAACAATATAAAACCCCCACGGAAACCACCAGCCCCAGCTTGGGACCTCAACTTCGTATTGGAAAAGCTGACCCTGCCTCCTTTTGAGCCGGCTTCTTTAACAGAGCTACGATACTTGTCATGGAAAACAGCCTTCCTTCTGGCTATTACCTCAGCACGCAGGGTTTCGGAGCTACAGGCCCTCATGGCTGTGCAACCATTCATCATTTTCCATCAGGACAGGGTTTCCTTACGAACCAACCCTACCTTCATGCCAAAGGTAGTATCCAGTGTAGCTTTGAATCAGACTATTCATTTACCTACCTTTTATCCAAACCCACAGAACAAAGGAGAGAGGCTACTACATTCCTTGGACATTCACAGGCAACTTCGTTATTACTTGGACAGAACAAAGTCATTCAGGAAATCTGAGCAGCTCTTTGTGTCCTATGCTACAGGTGCTCAAGGAAAGGCTATTTCCAAACAGACTATTTCAAAATGGATAGCCCACTGCATACGATTTTGTTATTCATTTCATGGAAAATCAGTGCCTGTATACATCAGATCCCACTCCACCAGGGCTACAGCTACCTCTGCAGCTTTCCTCAGGGGGGTACCTACCAAGGACATTTTGGAAGCAGCTACTTGGAGTTCAGTGCACACTTTCTCCAAGCACTACCACCTTTCTCTATACTCAAAATCTAGAGCGGGCTTTGCCACAACAGTCCTGCAGGGCATTCTAGCCCCTCCTAATTCCGCTTAGTACCTGCCACCTTTACTTAGCTTTGGGATTCTACCCAACTGTGATGACTGCAGCTGTATGCACGATGAACATAGTACAGTTTTGTACCTACCATAAATGTAGATGTTAGAGTGCTCATACAGCTGCAGTCCAGGTTACCCTCCCTCCATCCCCTCTTAGGACAGGGCTTATGACCAACACCTTTAACATACAGCCTTTTTGGGGTATTCCTTTATGGTGTATTTGCTTGCAACTACTTTGTATGTTTGCATAATATCATGTTTTGCCTTCCTTTCTGGGGGCACCTGACATCTGGGGCAAGAAAAACTGAAGAAAATGGCCTTGGCTGCCTCTTTTATGCCCCTGCCGCACTGACGTCAGGGAAGAAGTGACTACAACCGACGCCGGACCTAGACTTTGGAATTCAGCTGACCGAGGACCCGCCTGACGGCAGGATAACCCAACTGTGATGACTGCAGCTGTATGAGCACTCGAACATCTACATTTATGGTAGGTACAAAACTGTACTTTCTGAAGACTTGCAAATGGCTAGATGTGAAGTTGTTCAATCTCGACATTCATTTTTGCACATGGGTTCGGAGCTGATACATCGGCTCTGAGTCTGTCGCTTTCACAAGCCCAAGATCTTAGAGTAGCTCGAGGCCAAGTCCCTATCCCATGATGCTTTCTGTCCTACCCCAGATCTAGTTTACCGCTGCAACAGATCGGAGGTCGTTAGAGAGCTCTGGCCAGTATTATTAATCTCTTTTCATTATTCTTATCTTTATAGCAAGTTTTTGCAGTTTTTTCTTGATAAACTGTATTTTAGGGCTAGTTAGCCTGTGTTTTTTTAGTTCAGCCCTTTGTTTGCTTTTCTGCTGACATGTTTTTCATCCTGTAAGAGCGGCTGCTCTTAGGCCTTTGGCCGTTCCTTAGTTGTGTTAAACAGAGTGTTCCCTATCCTTGCTTCCACTTTATATGTAGTGTGTTTATATAGATAGTTAGTGTTGTAAAGTTAGGATTTTTAGTTAGTATTGGAGTGTTAATATAGTTATTGTAGAGTTTGCTGTGTGTATGCTATAGCTATTTACGGTATTTAGTGTGCTTAAATAATTGTTGTTGGATTGTTTCTGATTGGTGCATACTGGTGTTCTTGTTATGGCTGATCAGAGAGAAAAACAGAAGTCCGGCTTTAAAAAGTGCCCAAAATGTGGGCAGAAAATGTCTGTTACTGACTCCCCATGTCAATTGTGTTTATTGCTTGGGGCCAGTTCATCTCCTGGAGGATTGCTCTATCTGCCATTCCTTTTGTAGCAGGGTGTTGCTGGAGCGAAGAAGAAAGCTGGTGGATAGAGGCTTGCTGAAGCCAGATTTTCAGGAGTCCTTGGACAAGGCTGATCAGACTCCCAAGTCATCTAAGGCGTCGAAGTCCTCCAAAGCTTACTTGGAGCCCAAGTCATTGGCTCTGAACCTTGCTGTGAAGGTGCGGTCGCCGGGTCCGCAGTCTTCAGTGCCTGTCCCCAGTGTTGGAGCCAGTCTCCACGACCTTAAGGTCACCCATTCTGCAATCTGTGGCTTCTTTGGTTCCTTTGACTCCTTCTTCAAGAACCTTCTCCAATATGGATGTGGACCGAGTAGTGCAGAGGCTTCACGAGAACCCGGCACTGGCTAAATTCTTATCAGCTTTGACACAACCAGTTTCGGAACCCAAGACCAATACCTGCTGTGACTATTCCTCCTCTGAGCTGAGCCGGGCCTTCACAGCTGGGGGAAGAGGATCTGATGATTGTGGAGCCTTCAGAGCCGAGGCCTGTTCCAGCGCTATCGGCTCCGTCAACCCTGACTTCTTTGTTGCCGTTTGAAGAGTTTGGGAGCAGACCCTCTCTGGTCGGCTCCGGGGGTGGGGGTGGGGGAGTCGAACCGATGCATCGGTTCTGACCCTTCCTCTCGGAGACTCAGAGTGGATGAGCTCGGCTTCTTCTTCTGGGACTGAGCCCACTGTCTCGGCGCCAGGGAGGTTGCCGGCTTCTTCTGGTCGGTGCAGTGGAGCCTTCGCTGTTATGAGGAGGGTTATGTCTTCCAAGACTTGCACATCATCAGGGCGCTCCTCCTCCCCTAAAATGCCACTTTCTGCCTGTACATCGCAGATCCCCGAGAAGCATCACGACCCAGAGCGTCAGGTAGCCACATTGGGTGACCCATGTTCTAGTGGGACCTCACCAGAAGCCCACACTGATGAGGTTCCCAGGAAGAAACTTTGCAAGAGGAGGCATTTAGACTCCCTACAGGAGTTTCTTATATCAGACACTGACTTAGAGGAGTCCGAAGGGTCCCCACTGTCCCCCTTGGAGGATACCTCCTTTGCTGATAGCCTTGAGGTCCTTAAGCAGAGGGGTGACTGGCAGTCCTTTAGTCCTACTGAGGATGAGTCTGTGCTCCTGAAGGCCTTTGGGTCTCAGCCTTCCACTTCCTGGGTGACTCCACCCTTCGATGAACTAATGGAATTGGTTGCTCAAAGGGCGTGGAGGCCCAACAAGTTTATTACGTCCCCCCAAGATAAGATGTTCCTCACTAAGGGAGTGCCGGTTGATGCCATGGTGGTGGTGGTGGCGGCCACCAAGAAAGATGTCTGAAACCTCTTCTACTGTCCATCCTCCTAATAGAGATTCCAGGACTATGGACTGGTACGGGAAACACATCTTTAGTTCTGCGACCTTTGCTATGCGATCGCTCCACTACTAGACTCATTTTACCCATCTTCAAAGAGAGCTCCTAAAAGAGTTAGGAGACACTCTGCAGGGTAGTACAGATGGAGGTGTCTCTGAGAAGGTGACGGCCCAGCTTAATACCCTTAATTCCATAGTTAACTCATCCATATGGCTCATTTCCTATACAGCTGATTGTTCGAGTCTGGCAGCGGGTTCAGCAATAGCTGTTTGGTGACATTCCTGGATGTGCTTATGCTCCTTTGTGGAAGCCTTCAAATCTTCTTTCATTAACACCCCATTCGATGTCTCATCTCTTTTCGGGCCCAAAGTCAAGGAAACTCTCACTAGGTGTGATCAAGAGGGAAAGACTCTATCTGCCGTAGGAGTCCATTTTTCCACTCCTACTAGACCATACTCTGAAGGGCAGAAAGGTGGAAAAATGTGGTTCCGGAAGTCCCAGGTAGCTTTCCAGAACACACGTAGTAAACCCCCCTCCAGGGTCAGAGGAGGGGTAATAATGGAAGACGCTGCCCTGGCGGCAGAGGGGGTCTGCAAAACCAGGACGACAGGGATCAGTTCTTTGGTAAGCCCTACCAGTGCTCCTGAAAGGAGGCCCGACTGTCCTACTCTGGAGGCAGTAGGGGGTCGCTTGTCTTTGTATCCGGACACCTGGCTAGGAATTACAAAAGATTCTTGGGTACAAAGCATTGTTACAAGAGGTTCCATCATCCCATTCTCAGAACCCCCACCTGTTCGGAAAAAAATCCCAGACGTTCCACCCAGTCTTTGCAGACGCATTTAAGAAGGCTTCTACACCACAGTGCCCAGTGATTTTTCTCCCAACTAGAAGCTTGGAGGAGTGTAGTAATTTGGGGAGTTTCCTCATCCTCAACCTCCGCTTTGAGGGCAGTAAGTTATTTCAAGAAAAGCATCCAGGACTTTCTAGCATTTGCCACACATGTAGTATCTTAGCCAGTTTTCAGCTTTACCCTGCAATATCCATTCTAACAAAACTATTCACAATGCAATGGATCGTTCAGCCAGGACAGCAGGCATAATCATAGCTGTGATATGCCAAGCCAGGATGTGTCTAACTGAATTTGCTGATGATGCAAAAGCCAGTTTTGCGATTGAGCCCCTTGATGGAGACATGCTATTCAGACAGGCAATTAAAAAATGAAATGGAGAAATAGCAACATGCAGAGCACTGCCCTCATAGCTTAATGTGGTTGCATTTCATCCTCTGCAGTGCATTTATTCTATGACAGAGAAGAACCAGCATGAAATGTAGTTCAATCATGGCCAACAGCTGCAAGACAAAGGGTTTTGGAAGAGGTTGCAGGGGTTATGGCAACTTTTAAAACTGCCAATCTAAAAGTGGGCAATCTGGGTAATGCAAGCTACTCTATATAATGGAGACAAAACAGTCTAGAGTACCTTGGGTCTGCAGGGGGATGACAGTCTGCTGTTTCACTGTAGAGGCAGTTGGGGAGCATCTGTCCCTCTTTTGGTAGGTATGAATGACCATTACATGGAAAATATGGGTTATGATGGTCTGTTTGCATTCTAGATATCCCACCCTGTTAAAAGGCTGTGATAGGAAATGAAGTGTCAAGTCTACTATGAAAAAGAGCAAATTTAAACTTAAGACTGGGTTGTTTGTTTCCCAAGGAAATGAAAGCCTTCAGACCTTTTTTTATCTGAACAACCTAAATCTATCTGTTCTAAATCAGCCCTTTTGCCCTAGTCACAGTGTAGTCCATCCTTCCATGTCTGCAAGGAGATTCAGTATGCTTTTTGGACCTCCAGGATGCCTACCTTCATATCAAATTAGCAAAGGAGTTGAGGAGTTTTTTAACTTCTACATAAAGGCCAGTTTTTATTAATTTCAGTCCCTTTCTTTTGGTCTGATGTGATCCCCAGAACGTTTGCAAGTGCAGGGCAATTGTCACAGCATAACTCAAGACTGCAAGACACAAGATCCTTTCCATACCTGGACAATGGGCTTCTGGTGGCCTTCAAAAAATGGAGAGTCTAAGATTTTCTACAGGCCAGCTCCTACTTATTTTTCTGTCTTTAATGATAATGGTGGCCACAGTGAAATCCCAGGTGATACCAATACAGTCCGTCTAACATTTATCATGTGGGGAATGGACACTTCTTCCACCTAAGAGGGTCATTGGTAAAGGGGAGGATCCTTGATAACCTGGGAAAATTCTCACAACTGACCTAAGTGTTGCCAGTGTTAGTTCTGAAGATGATGGCAATGGAACTACCAATACAGATGTAGTTTTACAGTAAGTACATAACTTCTGTTACTTTTCGTAGTTTTGAATATTCAATATAGTGATAGTCCTTTCTGTTCTTCACATTGGAGAAAGGCTGTTCATTCTTTGGACCAGTGTAATGTGTAACAAAAAAAAATTCTGGTCAGCTGCATTAACATTCATATTAATTAAAAAGCTGTGCTCCACTTAATATTTTTCAGTGCCAAATTAACAGTAAGAATAACAGCCATTTTTCCAAATGTTTAACTTGCTGTGCATTTAATCACATCCAATACTTTTAGTTTACATATCTTTGGTACTGTCCTATTTTTCTCTTTAACTTATTGATACAGATTTGACTTGGCATCAACTAATTTGAGGCAATTGGCATTTACGTGTAGATATCGATAAGCAAATTCTGCTTGCTTTAACTGCTGCTTTAGTCAATTTTTTTTCACTTTGGTGTAGACTTCTTTGCAGGGAATTGCTATTTCAGAATTCTCTAACTTCAAAATAGATGACAGGTTTAAAAGCAATTTAACTAGGACATTGGTGGCAGCTACTTTATCAGTTGTTAATGTTTTAATGGGCTTGTTTTATTTTGTCAGTGGTGTCAAAATACTGTGAATAGAGACATGGGTTTGAATTTGGGATTCCATTATTCTCTTTTAGAATTGGTGTCCCTTGAGTAGGCATTTTGCTGAATTAAATGCCTAATTAAATTTATGTATTCATTTTCATAAGTTTTCTATAACTGTATTATTGTTACCTGCTCGTAATGATGCTTATATTTATCAGACTTGTTTATATAAGTAGTGCTAAAGAATGGGGAGAGTATACTTTTGTTGTTTACTCTAGATTACTCCATTTTTAGAGGTAAAACAACAGGTGTATATTTTTTAGTGTACAGCCCACCACATAGTGTGGCTAACATCTAATATATATTTCCAAAAAGTGGAAAAAACTTCTGGTGAACATGTATAACATTACACAGAATGCAAGTATTTTATAGTAGTCTCTTTGAGTGTGGGTCTGGGATAAGTCCTAGAAATAAGATCCATTTAAAGATTTTCCTTAATTTATACTTTTGTATTTTGCATTAAATTTCAACTGTAAACAACCATAACTTAGTAGCATTTGTAATGTTAACACGTTAATGGGTTTACATAAGTTTGAAGTGCTAATATTTCAAGTTCTGATTGCAAGGCAAAGCTTCAGTAACAAAACTTTGTTTCAGAAATATACATATGCCCAAGTAATGCTCCATCATTACAGAAATTGAGAGCTTAACTGTTCTGCAGTGAGGGGATGATTAGTTATTATTTAGTGCACAAATACTTGGTTAAAATTCACAAAAAATAACTGTTAATCTCTGAGGGTTTACAGTAATCATACCAAGCAAATGTAGATTAGTGGGTGTACATGACAAAATGTTTGAAAACTCCCAATTTAAAGTCATCTTGCAACCAGTTTTAGAAAAATCTGCTAACAGAGGATTTGTCAGAAAAGACAGGCATTTTGTAAGAGAAGCATCACATGATTCTTTAGTGTGTGCTTCCTTTGGAAACTGAGAACTCAGAATAGTTAAGACTTCTTTCTTCTGTGGTGACTGTGGTTATGACAAAGCTGCTCCTGCTGACAGGTTAGTACAGATAAGAACCAAATTATTTAAACGTCCATGATGACTGAGAAAATGTCCACACTGCCCATTAACATGTCATTTGAACTAGAGGGAATAGTATACTGGACTACTTGTCTAGGGGCCTAACCAGTCTCGTGTGTATATGATGAAGACTGTGCCACTGTTCTGCATTATGCAGAACCATGGTTCATCCAGTAACCATGCCATTTAAGTTATTTGAAGTGTTTGTTGTGACAGTGTGGGAAGATGTTATTCCAGCCTAGTTTGTGACAGCCCTGAATCATTGGCATCTGAAGCGTCAAAACGTTTCATCATATTAATTTAGTGTCAGTATTTGCTTTGTGCCATGTAGTTTCTGGATGAAAGGGATTTCTAGATTAATTTGCAGTGGTGACAGACACTGCTATGGTCAACCTGGAACGGTTGGCTTTTATTTCCCTTTCACTTAATTTCATCTTTTGTCTCCTAGCTGAGTGAAAGGGCACGAGAGAAGAGAGTACCAGCAACTCGCCTCGGAAGACTGGCAAATTTTGGAGGTAATTGGCTAGTTGTGTTTTAAATGCTGTTACCATGTCTTGGTTTGCCTTCTAAAGAGTACATTTCTTAACTGACTCCATGACCGTGAAAGCTGTGGTCTATTTGCTAACAAAATACTTGACAGGATGGTCATGTGCTCACAGATTTCTCAAGGGTGTAGTCAAGAGGGGGGCTGCAAAATGGTGTCTGAGTGTCATTTGCAGTTTTAGTGGTGGACATAAGGTTGTATTAAGTTGGACAAGGTCCTGGTATTATGCAAGTCATGCTTCATGTAGAAAGATGTGAAATATTTGTTTGCTTGTTTTGTTAACCAGATAAATGAATTAAACCAAATGAACCATTTTTAGTTATGACCTGTGTTGAAGGCAAAGCATGAGACAGGAAATGATATAGTATCAGCTATATCAATAGAGCACTTAAACTGTATAAGCTGCTCAATTTTAAAGTACAACAAAAGTGACAGCTGTGTCAGTAGAGCAGATTGAAACTGTGTTGAGTATTATTAGAGTACACAAAATATGTTTGTAAACATGGGCTGTTTATTACATTACAAGATTGTTAAATAACAATACTTGAGAACTTTACCCTACTTCCTGAAATACCATATATTTAAATATATTTGAGAATAGAGTTTATCCACTATAAAGCAGTGATACTGTCTGTATATAATACATTTATTACTCATTTAGTATGATGAGAGTAATTATCTGTATGTTGCATATATTTACAACTATGCATAATTTATTTGCTTTAGTAGAACCACCCTCTCATTCTATATAAGATATATCTGTAAGTATTTTATTATACAGATGTATTGTAGAATTATAAGTATAGAGTTATCTCTATTTAATATATATTTATACCAAAGCATCCATCCATCTGTACATGGCTGCCAGAAGACCCTGTTCATATAGAGTACACTATATTTAAAGCACTTTATATTTGTGTAAGAACGCCTTTGATAAATAGTAGTATAGTGTTCCGAGTGTCCTATATTGTATATATTGGTGATCTATATGTAGGACAGGAATATGAAATAAGCCCTGTTTTTATACAAATTGGTGACCTATATCTCTGTATCAAACTGCTTATACATATATATTGATCTATCACTATCTGTAGAATATATATATTATGATCTGAATGGGCTGCCCAGAGAGATTGTTAGAATTGTGACTATTATGTTTGTATAAAATTGTGCCTGGAAGTATCCATATGATGTGTGGCGTGCTTACATTGCATATATTTGATTGACATATGAAAGACAGAAATGCAACAATATGATTTGCTTCTATGGGGAGGAGCACATACTTCCCTCGAATGAAACTGTTTACATTTATGATTCTGATTATTAATTTGTGATTTGGTGGACTTTAAATTATTTAGTAATGATATATATTTTATAATACCTGGTTGTTTATCATATTTAAATGAAGAAAGTGGGAGAAAGTAAACCTGAGTATTTGCCGAGTGTGATGACGTCACTGCGCATGCGCAAAGGCGCTGTAATGATGACGAACACACTTCTCTCATTTTTAACTTTTGGAAATGGAATATAACATAACGATGGTGCAATACAAGTATATCTTGAGTAGGTTACACTCGCTGGACAAGTTTAACAGTCGAATATGTGGTGGGAAGAAGTTGAGTTTCAAAATGAAATCTGAATATATGGCATGGGTAATTTGTTTGCATTTTAAACGAGAGCTTTATTTACACTGTTAGAAGCAGTAGGGATATATAGAATGTTAGAACTAGATTCGTTATTGTAATAATTTTTAAGTAACAGCATATATCTGAGCAAAGCAGACAACACAGTGCAATATGACTCTAGCAAAGAATATATGATGAACAGTGACTTTAATATCATTTCTATTAAATAATGATGTCTAGCATAATATATAGCATTTGACACGCTGCTGATAGAAGCAATGTTCTTAAACATGAAATGCTTGTAGAAGTTTATGAATGCTTTGATTGCTGAACAAGATTTTTAAATGTGATATACAAATGTATTTTAAAAGTAATACTATGCAATATAGAGGAAGGGATGTTTTTAAAAGAGGGTGTGTTTGAAGCAACTTGATTGACTGGGAGTGGTCTTTCACGTTAATGAGATATACAGGGAGAGCTTTAAAAAAACTCTCTTGTGTGTTTTTATATTTGTATATGGTCTGAGGAAGCCACGGATAGTGGTGAAAGCGCTTACCGAATATTAAAGTTCTTATTTCATGTGGTCTGGAGCTATACTTCGTATAACTGCTACCATAATCTTTTTTGCTACTTTTTGATGATACTATAAAAAAAAGGTAATGTAAAACTTAATATGATAAAGCTAAAAATCAACAAGTTCAAAAGTTTAGGATATGGTTTAGGAAAGTAGCATTGTCTATAGAGTGATTCCAAGATGAGGATCAGTAGAGTGATTCCAAGATGAGGATCAGTAGAGTGAAAATAGGTTGATGTGAGTTGACTTGAAATTGCAATCACCTGCTTCACCACTGCCAGATTATTTAGTGGGATTTGTGTTAGAGTAATAGGGGAGCAGAACCCCATGCTTTTCACCTCATCAATGTTGGGGGGGTACTTTGGGATCCTAGGCCTTGTTAGATTTCCCATTAAGATCTAGGCTACATTTGACATTTCTCAGAGTTTTCAGAAATTCTTTTTGACTCCCTACAGCCATCAGCTACTCCCATGCCTTCTTTTTGTTCAGTGTGTTTGCCAGACCCGCTTTAGCCACCCCTGGACTAACTACAGCCCATGATTTTGGACAGTGAAGAGACTGAGGCATTTTGGGCAGTATCATCTTGCTGCTGAGGAGAGTTTCTCCACTATTCTACCTCTTACTCAAATGAACTATTCTACGTCTTGAGCACACCCAGTAATGCCTTGTGGGGCAGTAGGTTCACTGGGCATCAGTGCTGAACCGTCTTCTACTTTCACATGGGATGGGGCTGACACAGTAAGACTATGTCACTCACCTGCAGGCAGCACCTTATGGTTGTTTCCGATCAGTGAGATCAAACCACAGGAGTGTGCTCCTCGGCATGTACACCTACCATCTCCCCATGAGCATGAGTGTGCCCATAATCAGTGCTCGCGTTGTCAAGTACCCAAGCCACTGTTCGAATTTGTGTTGCCTGGGGCAAAGTCAGGAGTTCATCTCTCAGTCACTGGAATAAGCTAGAGTTTTCAGACTGTTCTTCATGTTTCAGTGTTGCAGTCCTGACTTGTGGGATTTCGTGCCATAAAAGCCCTTGACTACCAGAGAAAAATTTTCCTCCTACTTAGGCTGGCAGATTCCTTAACGGGCATCAGTATGCTTGTGTGTAAAGGGAGCCAGCCTACAACAAGTAATTACTCTTTTCTTGCCGTCGGAGCCCGAAGCAGTGTTTCAGTGCATTGGTCAGTCTTCACCAGAGAGAAATTGTCGGAAAGATAAGTATCCCACTGGGGAACTCCTTTCTTTTGCTTTAAACTCATGTCAGATAAAGTAAACAACTGTCACTGCTGTGGTAAGCAAATCCCACACAGACTTTCACTTGCTTTGTGTCACCTGCTTAGACCTAGTTCACGACATCCCTAGTTGCCGCTTTTGCATTCACTTGAACTCTAGGATGATCAGATGTAGGGCTGAGATTTTAGCTAGATTCCTTAGTATTGAATCTTCTCATCAGCTGGTCTTGAGGTTGAGCAGCCTAGGCATAAGAGGGGAAAAAGAAAAGAGACCCAAGCTTAGGCTCTCAGATGACAACCATTCTCTGTCTGTTTCTCCATCTAGGCTTGTGATTGTTGAAGAAAGTGAGGTGCTTTCACATCTCCCTACTCTGTCTGAGGTGGTGCACAGGCTTTTGTTGAGACCCATTCAGAGTCCGACATGCCTTCGGGTCCCTCGATCTCTGCACTAGCCCTTGCTTTCAGCCCTTTGGTTGGGTCCTGGGCTGCTCAGCAGGCCTCAGCTTCCAAAGAGTGCCTTCTTCCCGGTGATGCTGCTTTGCAGCTTAGGCTTACACTGGTTCATCTCTCTTCCAGAGAGACAGGCATCAGGATGTCGGATATCCCTAGGCTCAATACCAAAGTGACTCCTAAGAAAGGTAGCGCTGCTGGGCCTTCACTTAGGCCTAATGGCTCCTTTTCACAGGGATACCAACAGGACGTAATTAAGACTAGCGGAGGACCTGATCTCTGTAATTGGGTCTAGACAAGCACCCTTGGATGCCTTCCCAGGTAAAAGGAAAAGGGGTCCTACCTCTGAAGCCTTGCCAGTCCCTTTTGAATCTGAGGATTCAGACCAAGAGGGGTCTGGTTATGAAGAAGGACCCTCCATCACATATTTTGAAGATTCAGATTCAGAGGAGAATCTGCGCTTAGACCCCCCCCAGAGGATATCACCTTTGGAGCGACTTTCCATGCCATGAGGGAACATGGGCACAGGAATACCCTCAATTAAAAAGGAGAGTTAGGGAGTTCCTGGAGATGCCAAAGCACAAACCTATTGCAGTTCCACCCATTTTATAGGTAGTTGAGGATGTTTTTCAGGATTCCTCCTTGAATCCTGTTCATCTTTCCCCAGCCCCTCGTAAACCAGACAGGTTCTACAGGGTGCAGGATTCTCATAAGATTCCTATAAGTATCTTTTCAAAAATCCATCTGCTGTTCCAGTGGTGGTCACTCCAGGACCCAAAGGAGCTAGAGACTATTCCTCTAGAAACCCTTTACCTACAGGTAGAGAGCAGGGCCCTTGATAGATTTGGAGAAAAAGTTTATACATCAGCCATCCTTACGGTGAGGGCTGTCACCTGCCAGTTTCACATGATTAAATATCAGCAAACCATTCTGGATCAGCTAAAACAAAAGGTCTCCTCTCTAGAGAATAACAATTTTTCTAAAGAACTTTTGGATCTCTGCCACTCCAGTTCTCAGGTAGCCAGGTATTCCTTATTTTTTGGCTATTACGTTATGGAGGCTTCTAACTGCGCAGCTGTCACTGGCTCAGTTATTAGAAGGCATGCATGACTTGGGAAACAATTTCTTCCTGACCATGTTAAATCTAACCTTCTTGATGCTCCTCTTGACAAGGAATTCCTTTTTGGACTCAAAGCTGCGACTGTTCTTAAAAAAATGGAAGACAAAGCTAAGTCAAGCTATGAAAGACTTCCTCCAATTTCAGCCTCCTAGGTTTACCAGGAACTTTCCTACTAAACATTGGCCCTTTTCCTCCCAACCTAGAGGCAGACCAAGGAAAACCCACCAGGAAAGGACTCATAGGCACCAACAGCAGCTGCAGAGATCCAGACAGTGGTCCTTAGAAACCTTCAGGAATGGGAGTTCTTGGCCCCCCAGCCTTCTGCCAGAGAGCAACAGTGACTCACTGACACCCCCCCCCCCATGGACTTGGAGGAAGGCTGTCTCTGTTCAAACAAAACTGGACTTGCATCACTTCAGACAAGTAGGTTCTAGACATTATTTCAAATGGCTGCAAACTCACTTTCAAAAAGCCTTTAAAGCACTCAGGCTATCCAGATATTCCTCAATCAAAAATCAGAGGCTGTTTTTCAAATTCACAGTTTGTGTGCTCAGGGATCAGTGTAACCTGTTACAGAACATCAAAAAAGCAAAGTGTCCTACTCCAGGATGTCCTTCAAGGATGCATCTGCAGTCTTTACAAATGGGTTGTCCTGTCATCAGGCAGCCCTTCGGTCGGCCGGATTCCAAAGTCTGGGTCTGGCTTCGGCTGGTGTCGCACTTCACCCGACGTCATAGCGGCAGTTATTCGGGTATAAAGGCATCAGCCGACGCCATTTTCCCCAGTCTTTCTTGCCGCGTGGCGCCCGAAGCAGAAGCTGTTCGCAAGTGCCGGTCGGTCAGATCCAGAGATTACTACTACCGAATACTACTTCGAAGACTTCTATAAAGCTAAGTACCCCGTTGGGGACTCTTTCTTGCCTCAGCCGATGTCAGAGAAAGTTAATAACTCTTTATCTTGTGGGAAACAAATACCTCATAAAGATTTCCACTCCTATTGCATACATTGTTTAGGCCCAGACCACGACGTAGCAGCTTGTCTAGCCTGTGCTTCTTTTAACCGACGGACGCTTAGACGTCGGTCGGACTTTGCTGAACAGATTTTCGGCTCCGATTTTGCCTACATTATGCCGTCGGATCCTCCGACTACGCAAATTACCAAAAAACGCAAAGAAAAGGACCGACACTCACGGTCCGCGGTTTTGGCCGAAACCGCGGTTAAGCAAACCACGAGTGTCACGGTTTCGGCCGAAACCAAGCAAGCGGTTCTTTCTTCAGCCGATAACATGCCTTCTACCGAGGCCTCTTCTAACCTGGTAGAAACGGCTTCTGAAATCCAACCTTCTGTTGCGGTTTCACAGGATTTATCAGACACCATTCCCCTGGATGTTTCAACCCCTGCACGTGGAGCTGCTAGGCCTCCTCCATCTGTGTCTATTAAGGCCTTTGCCAGGGCTAAAGCAGCCAAAGCATCAAAACCTGTGCCTGCCAAGCCCCCTTCTCACAGGCCCAGCACCAGCTCCCACATGCTTTCTTTGGCTGAGGATCTCATCTCTTTAATACGTGGAGCCCAGCCTCATCCAGACAGGGCCTCTCCCTCCTCCAGAAAAGAGGCCTAGAGCAGAGCCCCCTGAGCCAGTATCCACAGATGATTCCTCTGATGACTCAGAACATACAGACCCTCCTGAGGCTTCTTATTCTCCTTACGAAGACTCTGATGCTGAGGAGTCCATCCCTTCAGCCTCTCCTCCTGAGGAATTTTCCTTTGGGGAAACCTTGCATGCTATGAGGGAACAATTTCAGTGGCAGGGCCAAGATTTCTCAGACTCTAGAAAAAGGCTTAGGACCTTTCTACATTTGCCACAGCATAGGCCTTTAGCTATACCTCCAGTTCTTTCTGTTGATGATGCATTTAATGATGCTTGCACTGCTCCTGATTCTTTACCTCCGGCTCCTGCTAAGCCCGATAGGTACTACAGGGTCCCGGACACTCATCACCACTTATATAAGGCTCCTTTTGCAGATCCAGAGACTATCTCCCAGGGTCCTAAAGCTGTAGCCGCTACTTCTTCTAAAAACCCCTCCCTCTGAAAGGGAATCCAGGTCCTTAGAGATGGGGTAAAAAGTTTACACCTCTGCTACTTTGTCAGCTAGAGCTTTGAACTGCCAATTTCATATGATTCAATATCAAGAGTTTATGCTTGACCAGTTGACTAAAAAGCTGTCCTCTGAAGAATCTTTAGATAAAAGTATGTTCAAGAAATGGTACATAACATACAGCAGGTTAGTAACCATTCTTTAAAATGTGGCTATGATGCACTGGAGGCTTCCTTTAGATCAGCCATGACTGGCACAGTTATCAGGAGACATGCATGGTTGAAAGAACAGGCATTACCAGACCATGTCAAATCTAAGCTTTTGGATGCACCTATGGACAAGGTCAATTTATTTGGTTCCCCTGCACAGCAGGTACTAAAAAAGATGGAAGAGAAAGCAAAATCTGTGCAAACAGTGAAAGATTTCCTACAAGTTCAACCTCCAAGGTTTAGCAGGAACTGGCCCTCCAAGAATTGGTCCTTTCCGGAATCCTCTAAGGCACAGAGAGGCAGGAATAGGCGCTCTAGAGGCAGAAACCAATCCAGGGGTGCCTACAGGGGTCGCCAGTGGCAGGGTAACAACCAACGAGGCACGGATACAGCCACTACCACTACAACAACTCAATCACAGTGACTTGGCGGTGGCACCGCCTACCAGGGAACAACTAGAAGCACCCTTAGGCAGAAAGCTAACCTTATTTTCAAGAAACTGGCACTGCATTACAAGAGAAAAATGGATTTTGCAAACTATAGACCAAGGTTACAGGTTCCATTTCCATACTATACCAGAAAAGAGAGGAATGCCAAACCTACCACCTACTCAAAGGACAGAAGCTCTAAAGCAAATATCTCAATTAAGAATGAGAGCTGTGGAAAAGGTACCATCTATGGAACAAAGAAAGGGATTTTACTCCAGACTCTTCCTGGTACCAAGAAAAGAAAACAAATGGAGGCCTATTCTAGACCTGTCCGCTTTAAACACATTCCTCATTGTTCCAAAATTCAAAATGCTGACCCTACAGCAGCTTCTTCCCATGCTGGGCAAGGAGTCTTGGCTGGTAACTCTAGATCTCAAGGAGGCATACCTGCACGTCCCCATAAGACCAATTTGCAGAAGATACCTCAGATTTCTTGCAGGATCAGAGCATTATCAATTCTCAGCATTGCCCTTTGGCTTATCTACTGCGCCCAGAGTGTTCACGAAATGCCTGGCATCAGTAATCGCTCATTGCAGACTTCAGGGATTCAAATCTATCCCTACCTGGACGACTGCCTGATACAAGCGGACAACAAAACAAACTAACAGAAGACTTACAAAGAGTCATCTACCTGCTGCAAGCCCTGGGATATACAGTCAATACAAAAAAGTCAAGGCTGATTCCATCCCAAAGAATAACCTTTCTGGGTGCAGAACTGGACACATCAAAACAAATGGCATTTCTAACTGCAGAAAAGAAAGAGCAACTTCCTCTCTACTTCTTGGCATTAACAAAGCAGAACCATCTAACTGCAAGAAAAGTGCTGCAAGCTCTAGGCTTCATGGCATCCTGCATAATACTGGTCCCTCATGCCAGGCTGCATATGAGAAAGCTACAGTGGTACCTAAAGAATTTGTGGTCCCAGCACAAGCACAGCCTAGAAACCAAAATTACAATGATCTCATGCCTGAAACAGGAGTTCCTATGGTGGGCTCAGGCCTGCCAATCAAACACAGGATTGCCCTTCTGCAAAAGTCAACCAAGACAAACCATCACGACAGATGCCTCAGACCTCGGATGGGGGGCACACATGCTGGACAAGTGCATTCAAGGCCTATGGACTCAAGACCAGCTGCATCTGCACATAAATCTAAAAGAAATGATGGCAGTAAAATTGGCAATCCAGGCATTCAGACCTTTTCTCCAAGAAGGCCAGTTGATGATAAGGACAGACAACACCACAGTTATGTGGTACATCAACAAACAGGGAGGCACACACTCATACCCTCTATGCTGGCTGGCACTGGACCTATGGGATGTGGCTCTGAGCTACAGCATTCAGTTACAGGCAATTTATGTACCAGGGAAGGAAAACATTCTAGCAGACATATTAAGCAGAACTACAACAGATGCCCACGAATGGATGCTGCATCCGGACATCTTCAAAACCATCACAAGAAAATGGGGATTACCACAAATAGACTTGTTTGCATCCCCATTCAATCACCAGTTGAAGAAATTCTGCACAAGGACTTACCACCCACTTGCTTGGAAGGTGGACTCCCTCTCTTTCAGTTGGAAAAGCCTGACAGCATACGCATTCCCACCACTTCCTTTGATGCACAAGGTGCTTCTGAAGATCAAAGAGGAACGTCCGAGGATCATTCTGATAGCCCCAAACTGGCCAAGACAACATTGGTATCCACTGCTGAGGAGCATGTCCCGGGAACAAATATGGACACTGCCCAGATCCCATTACTGCTAACACAGAACAACTACAACATCCTGCATCCAAACCTAAAAACTCTGCAGCTAACTGCCTGGAACATTACATAACAGAAATTAACCCAAATTTATCCCAAAGGGTTAAAGACATAATCCTGGAGGCTCGTAGACCTTCAACAAGAAAGAATTATGCAGCAAAATGGAAAAGATATCTCATCTGGAGTACTGCAAAGGGGCAAGATGTGACACTGGTGAACATAGCCAACATCCTGGAGTACTTGGCGGAGCTCTACCATACAGACCTGTCCTATTCTTCCATCAAGATACATGCATCAGCTATTTCAGCAGAATACAGCTTGGATCCTCCTGTCTTCTCGCATCCTCTGCTCAGACAGTTTCTGAGAGGAATTAAAAATGTAAAACCTCCCAGGAAACCTCCATTGCCAGCCTGGGACTTGAATTTTGTGCTAGAAAAACTGACTCTTCCTCCTTTCGAACCAGCAGCAACAGCAGAATTACAATACTTATCCTGGAAGACTGCTTTCCTGCTGGCAATAACTTCAGCAAGAAGGGTCTCTGAACTGCAGGCATTAATGGCAGTGCAATCCTTCCTGATCTTCCATCAAGATAGAGTGTCCATGAGAACAAATCCTACATTTATGCCTAAGGTGGTATCCAGAGTCTCTTTAAATCAGGCTATCCACCTTCCTACATTCTTCCCCAACCCACAGAACAGGGGAGAAAGGCTCTTACATACCTTGGATGTACACAGACAATTACGCTACTACCTGGACAGGACAAAAAACAATAGAAAGACTGACCAGCTTCTGGTAGCATATGCAACAGGAAAGGAAGGAAAACCAATTTCTAAACAGACAATCTCCAAATGGATAGGAAATTGCATTAGATTTTGTTACTCCTACCATGGAAAGAAAACTCCAGAGAACATTAGGCCTCACTCCACAAGGGCTACAGCCACTACCACAGCTTTCTTACGAGGAGTGGCTACCAAGGACATTATAGAGGCTGCTACTTGGACCTCCGTGCATACATTTGCCAAGCATTATAACTTACCTCTATACTCTAGATCCCGTGCTGGTTTTGCCACTGCTGTTTTGCAAGGGATCCTAACTACACCATAATCTCTTCTCATTTCCTCCTCCCTAGTTTAGCTATGGTATTCTACCCATTTGTAAAGACTGCAGATGCATCCTTGAAGGACATAGTACAGTTTTGTACCTACCATAAATGTAGATGTCCGAGAGGAATGCATCTGCAGTCAGGATTACCCACCCTCCTTCCCCTCTGAGGTACTCCTAGGGTATTTGCCAATCTTCAGCTAGCTTGGGGGGGGATCTATTATGGTGTATTTGTTTGTATATATGTACATACATGCTTATTTTGTGTGTTTGCTCTCTACTATTTGGAAACTTTGGCATTTATCCAAATTTAGCCATCCAAGAGGGCACCTGGCATCTGGGGCAAGAAACACTGAGGAAAATGGCGTCGGCTGATGCCTTTATACCCGAATAACTGCCGCTATGACGTCGGGTGAAGTGCGACACCAGCCGAAGCCAGACCCAGACTTTGGAATCCGGCCGACCGAAGGGCTGCCTGACGACAGGACAACCCATTTGTAAAGACTGCAGATGCATTCCTCTCGGACATCTACATTTATGGTAGGTACAAAACTGTACTTTATTCCTGGTCCCCAGAAAAGAAGGCTGTTGGTAGCCTATTCTACATATGTCCAGCCTCCATCAGTTTCTCCCGGTACCAAAATTCAAAATGTTGAGACTTCAAAAACTATTACCCATGATAGCCCCAAAGGCCTTTACGGTCTGTCTGGATTTAAAGGATGCCTAGCTGCACATCCCAATTCAAGAATCACACGAAAGCTTTCCTCACAAGTGCTTAACCCCCCTGCACTTGCCTTCTGCAGGACCAGAGGGGTCCAAGTATACCCCTACCTGGATGACTGCTTGATACAGGCCACATATCTTCCAAAGCTTCACAAAGGATCTGAAGTTTACCCAAGACCTCCTGACCTCCCTGGGCTTCACGATAAGTCTACAAAAATCCAGCACTGTTCCAACCAACAGGATAGTCTTCCTGGGGACACTCCTGGACTGTTCACTTTGAAAAGCCTTCCTCCCCCCAGACAATGTCTTCTTTGTAATCAACTACTGTCCAAAGAGTCCAGCAGAAACAATCCATCTCAGCCAGACAGTTTCTCTGAGCACTGGGATACATGCCATCTTGCATCCTCATGGTTCCCCTAGCCAGGCTGCACAAAAAGGAAACTAAAGTGGTACCTAAAATATATGGTGCCAGCACTCTCCGTCCCTAGAGACAGAGATACAGCTGATCTCCTGTTTCAAAGAATTTGCATGTTGGGTGTAGGCTTGTGCCCAAAATCAGGGCCTTCCTTTTAGATTCACTCCCCAGGGCCAAACTCTCACCACAGATGCCTCAGAGACATCCTTGGGCACACACTTTCAACACTTCTAGTCCCTAGTGGGAGGCTCAGTTCAAGGATAGGCACATGAACCGGAAAGAGCTTACTGCAGTGTAGAAAGACCAGATAACTTTCAAGGAAAAATGGGAACCAGGGGTACTATTGGTCAGAACAGACAACACCACATTAATGTGGTACATAAACAGGCAGGGGGGCCACCCACTTTTACCCTGTATGCCACCTAACGATGCAAGTCTGGGAAACGGGGATTGCACGTTCTGGCACAATACCTTCCAGGAATTCAAAATATTCTAGCAAATTACCTCAGCAGAAAGTTGATGGCCCCACATGAATGACATCTGCATCTTGAAATTTTTCTCAGCATTGCCCAAAGATGGGGAGTCCTACAAGACAGACTTTTGCCACCAAGGAAAACGCTCAGCTGAAAAGGTACTATTCCAGGATCAAACAGAAATCAGCCTGGAGAACAGATGCCTTCTCCTTCCCTTGGACTTGTCTCTTGATGTTCATAGTGTTTCACTGTTGCAGTCATGACTGTAGGGTTCTCCCCTGCCGGCAGGCAGCCCTCGGTCGGACAGAATCCCAAAGTCTGGGTCCGGCGTCGGCTGTTCAACCATGCTCCCTGACGTCAGAGCGCCAGGAGTACAAAGCTGACAGCCGGCGCCATCTTCTCCAGTCTTTCTTGCAGTGCGGTGATAGCAGTTCGCAAGTGCCGGTCGGCTGACTCCTGACAATTTTTCCTGAAAAACTTCGGTCCGAAGATTTCTTCTCCACTCAAAGCTAAGTACCCCGTTGGGGAAACTTTTTTCTTGCTCCACTCCGATGTCAGAAAAAGTTAATAATTGTATTTCATGTGGGAAGCAAATACCTCATAAGGATTTTCATTCTTACTGTATTCCTTGCTTAGGCCCTGACCACGACGTAGCTAGTTGTCGGTTTTGTGCTTGATTCAATCAACGTACAATTAAGCGAAGGTACGATTTTGCCTTTCATTACTTCGGTAGGCGCTTTAACTACAAAATGTCGTCTGATACGGTTCCGGCTACCAGAGTTCACAAACGTCGCAAGGATAAAGACAGGCCTCCGAGGTCCAAATCTGATGATAGCGCACAAGCGGAGCCAGCTTCAGGTTCGGCCGTAGTCAGTGAGGCGCTTTTGCAGCCCCTGTCGTCGGCCATTTCAGAACCGATGGCCGAAACGGACTCTCATGAGGAGCCAACCAGGCCTTTAAATATTTCCATTGCAGGACCTTCGGACAATGCTCCTTCGGATGGGTCCGGAGCCGCTGTGCAGGTACCGGCTTCCGAAGGGGTTTTCAGGCCTACTCAGCTTCTAATAAAGACAAAGGCAAAGACTCCTTCTAAATCAAAGACTGCAACTCAGGCCTCTTCTGAACCGGCTCCCAAGTCACAGAAACAGTTACTCAAGATGGCGGAGGATTTACTTACTATGATTAGGGGTTCACATCCCCCTCCAGATAAAAGGCCAAGGCAGGATGTTTATTATGATTCCTCTGATCAAGCTTCTGTTTCCTCAGTTTCTTCTTCTGACCAGGAATATTCTTTCCCTCCTTATGGGGATTCTGATGCTGAGGAATCCATTCCTTCAGCTTCTCCCCCTGAGGATTTCTCTTTTGGGGAAACTTTGCATGAAATGAGGGAACATTTCCACTGGGAAGGACAGGAGTATTTGGAATCTAAGAAAAGACTGAGGGATTTTCTTCTTCTTCCCCAACATAGACCCCTGGCTATTCCTCCTGTTTTTGGATATTGTGGATGATGCCTTTTCGGAGGCTAACTTAACCCCTGACTCTTTTCCTCCTGCTCCTGTTAAGCCTGATAGATATTGCAGGGTTCCTGATTCCCACCAGTTTTTATACAAGAACCCTTCTGCTGACCCTGAAACCATTTCTCAGGGTCCTAAGGGAGTTAAGGCCGCTTCTGCCAAAAATCCCATTCCTACTGAAAAGGATTCTCGATCCTTAGAAAGATGGGGCAAAAAAGTGTACACTTCTGCTACTTTGTCCATTAGGGCTTTAAACTGTCAGTTTCATATGCTGAAATACCAGCATTTTCTCTTGTCTGTTTTAAAACAAAAGCTTACTTCCATTTCTGCCTGTGCAGATGATAAGGAATTACATGACTTATTGCATGCCACTGAACACGTTGGGAAGCATGGTTTACACTGTGGATTTGATGCCTTGGAGGCTTCTTGTAGGGAAGCTGCCTCCGGCACAGTCATTAGAAGGCATGCATGGCTAAAGGGACAGAATTTGCCAGAACAAGTAAAAGCTAAATTATTGGATGCTCCTGTTCAGCATAATGTTTTGTTCGGATCAAAAGCTGAAGAGGTGATTAAAAAGATGGAGGATAAGGCGAAGTCCATGCAAACAGTTAAAGATTTCTTACAAGTACAGCCACCTAGATTTAGCAGGAATTGGCTTTCGAAAAATTGGTCCTTTCCCACTTCAGACAGGCATCAGAGGGTTAGATATAGACGCTCCAGAGGAAGGCCTCAAACACAAGCTTCTTATAGACCAAGACAGTGAACTGCTTCCACCCCTAGGGGAGGAGAGGACAGGCCACAAACTCAAAGAAAACAAACTCAATGACTCCCTCTGTTGGGCTACGGGAACTTCTTGCCTGGAAGCCCCTCTCGGAGGAAAACTCTCTTTTTTTTATCAAAACTGGACTCAAATAACCCAAGACAAGTGGGTTTTGGATGTGATTTTAAGAGGTTACAAATTCTATTTTCATACCTTGCCAAGGCCAAGCGGATGGCCAGACCCTCCAAAACATCAATGGATGTAGGCCTTAAACCAGGTGGAAGCACTTTTGGCTATGAATGCCATAGAACTGGTTCCACTTTCAGAGATGGGAAAAGGTTTTTACTCAAGGCTCTTTCTAGTCCCCAGGAAGCAAAACTCATGGAGACCCATTCTGGATCTGTCGGTCTTGAACACCTTTCTAGAGATTCCAAAATTCAAGATGCTTACTCTACAGCAGCTACTTCCAATGCTGTCCAAAGATGCATGGATGGTAACTTTGGATTTAAAGGAGGCATATTTACACATTCCCATCAGGCAGGATAGCAGAAAATACCTCGGGTTCAAGGCCGGATCGAGGCACTTTCAATTCTCTGCGCTGCCCTTTGGATTGTCTACTGCGCCCAGGGTCTTCACCAAATGCCTGGCTCCAGTAGTAGCTTACTGCAGACTCAAGGGAATTCAAATTTACCCTTATCTTGACGATTGTCTAATTCAGGCAGACAGCAAGAATGTCTTACTTCAGCATCTAAAATTTCTACAGAACCTCCTCAAGTTCCTGGGATTCTCTATAAACATAAAGTCAAATTTGACACCATCACAACAGATAACTTTTCTGGGTGCTCTTCTAAACACCACAACCCAGATGGCATTTCTGACATCCAAAAAACAATTACAGCTGGCTTCAACTTTCAAAACCTTGGCAACTTTAACTCAACTATCTGCAAGGAAATTCCTGCAGGCTTTGGGTTACATGGCCTCCTGCATCCTTCTCGTACCATATGCAAGACTACACAAGAGGAAAATACAGTGGTACCTAAAAAGTTTATGGTCTCAGCATTGCCACAGTTTAGACATACTGATCTCCGTCCTTCCTTGCCTTCAAAAGGAATTTCTTTGGTGGTCCAGGGCATGTGCTCTAAACAAAGGGAAACCCTTCCATCTGCCTCCTGCCACTCAGATTCTAACCACGGACGCCTCGGATTATGCTTGGGGAGCCCATTTTCAGGGCAACTGTCTGCAGGGCCTTTGGACAATGGATCAGAAGCACCTGCATATCAATTTAAAGGAAATGTTAGCCATTCAGAAAGCTCTATTGGCCTTCAGGACTCTTTTACAACCAGGACAACTACTAATACGGACAGACAACACTGCAGTTATGTGGTACATAAACAAGCAGGGGGGGATCTCATTCTTACCCCCTTTGCAGACTAGCCATGGATCTATGGAACACAGCTCAAGCTTGCAATCTGGATCTTCAAGCTCAGTTTCTACCAGGGAAACAAAACTTCCTGGCAGACAGTCTGAGCAGAAACCTTTCGAATCCACACGAGTGGATGCTGGACACCAAAATATTCAGGATGATAACAGCAGTCTGGGGATGTCCTCACATAGACCTCTTTGCTTCCCATCTCAATCATCAACTACAGAATTTTTGCACCAGGACTTTCCACAGAGAAGCTTGGAAAGTGGATGCCCTGTAATTCAGTTGGAGGAACCTCTCGGGATATGCCTTTCAGCCTCTTCCTCTTCTTCCACGGGTTTTATTGAAGATAAAACAGGACAAGCCCAAGATGATAATCTTGCTGGCTCCAAATTGGCCTCGGCAGTTTTGGTATCCAACTCTAAAGAACCTATGTCTGGAGCCCCCTTGGGTTTTACCTCAGTCTCCGAACCTTCTGTCCCAACATCAGGGTCAGGTTCTACACTCATGTCAGAACTCGCAGCCTGGCGGCCTGGTTAATCCAGGGCCTTTGATTTCTACTTTCCTACCCAAGCAGGTTATGGATGTCATTTTAGAAGCCAGACGTCCTAGCACTAGAAAATCTTATGCTGATAAATGGAAAAGATTTTGTTCCTGGATGCAGGCTCAGGATTCTGATCCTCTTCTTCCTAACATTACCTTAATTTTACTTTACTTGACAGATCTCTTACACAAGGGTCTCTCTTTCTCTTCCATTAAGATTCATGCCTCTGCTATTTCTGCTCATTATAATACAGACCCTCCCATCTTTTCCCACCAGCTCATGAGACAGTTTCTCAGAGGAGCTAAGAACTTAAGACCTCCTAGATCTCCCATTCCTGCTTGGGATCTCAACTATGTTTTGGAAAAACTAACCTTGCCTCCTTTTGAGCCTGCTGCCTCTTCTGACATCAAGTTTTTATCTTGGAAAACAACTATCTTGTTAGCCCTTACCTCTGCCAGGAGGGTTTCAGAGTTACAAGCTCTTATGGCTGTGGAACCTTATATTATTTTTCATCAAGACAGGGTATCTTTGAGGACTAACCCTACCTTCATGCCTAAGGTGATTTCCAAAGTGGCTTTAAATCAAACTATCTACTTGCCAACCTTTTTCCCCACTCCTCAAAATAAAGGGGAAAGGATCTTACATTCCTTGGATGTACACAGACAACTACGTTTTTACCTGGATAGAACCAAGGACATCAGAAAATCAGAACAATTGTTTTTCTTATGCTTCAAGTTCCCAAGGTAAAGCCATTTCAAAACAAACCATTTCTAAATGGATTGCTCATGGAATCAGATTTTCTTATTCACGCCATGGAAAGCAAACCCCAGGGAGTATACGGACTCATTCCACCAGAGCTGCTGCCACTTCTGCGGCCTTCCTCAGGGGAGTTCCTACCAAAGACATTTTGGAAGCTGCAACTTGGAGTTCAGTGCATACTTTTTCTAAGCACTACAATTTACCTCTCTACTCTAAGTCTAGGGCAGGCTTTGCCTCTGCAGTCTTGCAGGGCCTTTTAGCTGCCCTTCTTCTTTATGACCACCTCCCTTTCTTTCAGCTTTGGGATTCTACCCTACAGTCATGACTGCAACAGTGAAACACGATGAACATAGTACAGTTGTGTACACCTACCATAAATGTAGATGTTCGAGTGTCTTCACTGTTGCAGTTTGGGTTTCCCTCCCTCCTGTCCCCTCTTATTTTTACTTTTGTGTAGTTCCTTTTTTCACCATTCTTCTGAGGTGTATTTGCAAAGGTTATGGGACCTTTTTCATTTTGGGACTCCTGACATTTGGGGCAAGAAAAACTGGAGAAGATGGCGCCGGCTGTCAGCTTTGTACTCCTGGCGCTCTGACGTCAGGGCGCATGGTTGAACAGCCGACGCCGGACCCAGGCTTTGGGATTCTGGCCGACCGAGGGCTGCCTGCCGGCAGGGGAGAACCCTACAGTCATGACTGCAACAGTGAAGACACTCTAACATCTACATTTATGGTAGGTGTACACAACTGTACTATTTATGTATTCCCTCCCTTACCCCTCTGCTACCTTGAGTGCTTCTAAAGATGAGGGAGGAGGGACCAAGGGCAGCATTGATAGCCCCAAACTAGCCCAGGCAGCACTGGTATCCTGTACTACTCAAATTAACCAACCTGAGTCCATGGCTGCTGTCTCAGAGAGTCAAACTTCTCTCTGTCTCTCAGGGCAAGGGAAGGGTGGTGCACCCCATCCTGCAGACGCTCCGCCTTTCAGTTTGGATAATTCCACAGCATTCATCAACAAGCTTAACCTAAGCAAACAGGTGCAGGATATTCTTAAGTAATTCAGAAGGCCTAGCATTAGGAAGTCGTACTCTGCTAAATGGAAAAGATTTTTCATTTTGTTGCCAGTGGCAGCACCACAATCCTTATATAGTGTAGATTGCTACCATTCTATATTACCTGGCTAGTCTGGTTGATAAAGGCCTTTCCTACTCCATTAAAATTCATGCATCTACCATTTCGGACCATATACCTGCTCTTCCTTCTGTCTTTTCACATCCCCTGTTAAGACAATTTCTTAGGGGAGTCATCCACATCAGACCGCCCAGGAGGCAGCGTTACTCCATGGGACAAATAACTTTGTTCTGGAGAAATTGGTATTGCCTCATTTTGAACCTACAGCATCTGCCCCCCTGAAGTTTCTAACTTGGAAAACTGCCCTGCTGCTGGCAATCACCTCAGCCAGGATGGTCTCTGAACTGCAGGCTGTCATGGCAGTGGGAACCATTCCTAATCTTTCACCCCTCAGAACTAACCCTTCCTTCATGCCCAGGGTGGTCACTGACATTTGTCTAAATCAGCCATTAACCTGCCCACATTCTTTCCTAACTCCCAGAACAAAGGGAAAAATACTTCTTTTTTTGGATGTGTATAGGCAGCTCCATTACAATCTTGACAGAACAAGAGCCTTGAGAAAATCTGACCCACTTATTGTGACCCTTACCCCTGGCTCTGAGGGAAAACCAGCTTCTAAACAGACCATCTCCAAATGGATCTCCCACTATGTCTTATTTTGTTACAGCCATTATGGCAAAAAATCTCCTGAGGCTGTCAAGTCACACTCAACTAGGGCAACTGCAGCCTCTTCTGTCTTCTTGAAAGGAGTCCCTACTAAGGATATCCTGGAAGCTGACACCTGGTCATCTGTGTATACCTTCACCAAACGCTACCACTTAGCAACCTTTTCCAGGTCCAGAGCAGGATTTACGTCTGCCATCTTGCAGGGTTTCTCCTCTCCTCTCCCTAAACTCCTTCCTCCCTCTTCCCACGAGTCAGTGAAACACGAAGAACATAATACAGTTGCAGTCTTCTTTCCCTCCCTCTTTCCCCATTAGACTATTAGGCAATCTACTTATAACCTTTTTTCTAGCCAAGGGAACCCCCACCTTGGCCTGTAAGGGTTCTTTTCCTCAGTTCCCTAATGCTCAGTTGGAGCTCCTACCTGTTATGGGGCAAGAAAAAAATTGATTTCATGACATAGGCAGGCTACCTTTATACCCAAGCGTACTGGTGTCGGTTAGGGCATCTGCCAGCCTGAGGAGGAGGGAAATTTTTCTCTGGTAGTCGGGCCAGCCCAGGGCTTTCACAGCAGGAAATCCCACAAATCAGGACTGCAACAGTGAATACACTCAAACGTCTACATTTGCGGTAAGTGTACACAACTGTACTTTCTTAATGTAGGCATAAAGTAGGCCCAAGTCTTTATATTAGTGCTTACTCTTTGCTTGCTTATAAAAAAGCTTTCAAGAAATTCTGTGGCGTGAGTGTAGGCACACTTGAAATACTACAGTGTGAATCAAATGTAATGGTTTTAGCTTCTAATTCAGATTTATAGTAATCTGTTCAAAAATTAGTAGAGTTTTACTAGTTGAGATAAAGTTGTCTTATCCAGATGAGTACTCTACAGACTAATTATTTTTGCATCGGCACTTGTGAATACTTGGGCAGTCTTTAATGATTTGTAAAGTGTTTTGGAGAAAGTAGAAATCCTTATATTTTAATCCGTAAGGCAGTAAAATTAAGTTGAAAGGTAGGGCCAGTGGCACAAAGCAAAAAAAAACTCACTGTTGCCCTAGTCACAAGAGTTCGATTAGTAGCTCAGGGACCTGTTGGAGCTGGCAGTGGAGATGTGGGTAGTAGCATCCTTAGAGAAGAATGTAGAGCTGAGGAAGAATTGACAAAATCCCTGGAGAAGGATGGTGGATGCTTTTGTGGCTTGGGTTTGTTTGGCTTACCAAACCTCTTTTGGATAGTTGCTTGTGTTGGAGCAGGTCCACAGAAGCATGTATTTAACATGAGGAAGGTATAGTGGCCCTACAGTGACCTGACTGACATGTTCCCTCTGCCCAGGGCAGGTGTTTGGATCACAAAACACGTGCTTACTGCTGGGATGTCAACAAAGGGCACAGACTACCCTCATGGGTTCCTGAATGAATGCCTGGCCATATGGCTCTCAGCCATCTACTGGGTGTACCCTGTGGTGGGGGGGGGGGTTCATAGTTTGATTGGGGTAGGTATGATGATGACAGGGCATGAGGGAAGCATACAAAAAAAAAATTGTTAATATATATATGTTGATGGCTTCCATTTGAAAAAAGAATGAGCAAAATTTGTGTGCTGCATTTGTAGAACAGGTTTTGTATTGTCACACTTCACAGTGGATGTCAGAATGTAATTCTCACATGTAGTACTTTTTTTGGAAGTACTGGAACTCATGCAAGCACACTTTCTTTTAAAGTCCATGGTTACACTGAAGTGTTTGCTTTGGAGTCATTAACTGCTTGCATTACAAGGATTCTTCACAACATTTGGTTTTTCATGCACCAGCTTTAGCCACATTGCTTTGGAAAAAATGGAGAGTATTCCCATATAGAGCTGTTTACGTGTGTGTGTGTGTGTGTGTGTGTGTGTGTGTGTGTGTGTGTGTGTGTGTGTGTGTGTGTGTGTGTGTGTGATGATTGGGTTTTTGGAAACTCAAAAATACTGGAGAGGACCATATGATAGAGTTTCCGAAAACTCAAACATCAAAAAACCCACAAAAATCTTTTTTATATTTCTGCAAGGGGGCAAACCCTCTGTGCCCCCCCACATTATGCAAATTATATATGCCAACGCCGACATCACACTACAGTTAGGAAAAGGGTAAATTTCCTGATCCTTGCTGTACCGCGATCACCATTCAACAGCTTTGAGTTTTCAAAAACTTGATCATATGGTCTTGACCATATGGAGTTTGAGTTTCTGAAAACGTGATCAGCTTATCGGGACCCATGTGTGTATGTATTCTTTCATAGCCTTCTGTAAGAATGCACTGTGTCTGTTCATTGTCATGCTTGGATGCCTTTTACAAAAATTTCAGTTCAGTAAAACAACATTTTGTCTTTTACTTGTTTTACCTAAACTGCCTGTCAGAGCTGTTTACATCTTGTCTTTGTCTGTGGTAGAGTAGAACAGTAATGCCAATATATTCCATGTAGCAAGGTGTTTAGTCTGATCTAAGCTTTTAAAAGTAGATGTATTCTGTGATTTTTATAGTACAAAAGATAGGGGAAGATATTGTCTTAGCATAGTGTAGATATATTGGTTAATATCCTGATTGGGTTGTATATGGGTAAAGCTTTGGCATTGCTAGAGTAGCTACGAGAATGACATTTTTGATTAACATTCATTTTTGTGCTCATTGTCTACAGGCTTGGCATTTAGTATTGGGATTGGTACTGTCGTTGAGGCAGTTAAGAAGTCATTCCGAGACGAACGTAATGAGAAAGGTGAGATTTGCCTTTTTTACAGAAACTGTAGCCATGTATATGCATTTTAGTCTGTGCAATTTGTAGTAACTCTTGTAAATGTACAATGCCTTCTTTGCTCCATCAGTATCAGCTATTATATACATACATATGTATTCTACTTTCCTCTAATGTAGTATTGAATTTGTAGTATGTTTCTAGTTCTTTAGTCATTTCACTTGTTTCTTAGTTCTTATTTTTTTTTTTGGAATATTTTGGTTTGATTTATTTCATGATGCTGCCTCTAAGCAATAAATCTCTTTGGCAAGTAAATTGCCTTTTTTGGTGGCCATACTTGTTTAAGGCAGTCATAGATGTGCAGTTCTGTTGCTGATTTAGTATGGCCACCCAAAGAAAATGTTAAAAACACTGCTTAACTAAAAAATTTAGTGAAACTGGAAGCCGAATTAGACCGGTTCAGGAATCCAGAACTCCCAAAAAGATCAAAGGATATGCAGTAGCCAGGAGGAAACCAACAGACCTGGTAGGTTGTCTTTCTGTCACTTGCAGCAGCCTACATATAAGGAAGTACACGCCTCAACGCTCATGTTTCTTGGGGTCCTATATGAAAAGTTACTGTCTTTTCAAATTTGGGGTGTACAAATGTCGTTTATGGGTCATTAATACCTACAGTTAACCTGGCATGGTTCTGTCTATGAGATCAAATGCATGGGTGGCATAGTCGTCATCTCTCTCTGTTTTTTTTTTTTTTTTTTTTTTTCAGAATTGTAATAATGTACAGCAAAATGGAAAAACTTTATTGTAAAATTAATAAAAGGCATTGATAGTAGTTACTGCAGCTTTACACACTAATGAGATGCAAGCGTAAACAGATGCTTGCAACAGCTAAGTGGTGAGAGAACACTATCTCAATTACAATGAATAATATAAGTTACAAAGTAGCAACTGTATGGTCAGGGGCGGCTCGTGGCATAGGGCTGCCGGACTGCAGCCCCCTCAAAAAGAAAGAAAGAAAGAAAAAGAAATGAAAAAATAAAAAAAATATTTTTTTAAAATTCGCGGACTTCGCGCATGCGCATAGACCGAGTCGGTCTATGCGCATGCTCAGGGCAGCCCGGCCGTCCCCATAGGGGGACACAAGGAGCGTCTGTGCACTTTTACAGTGCGCAGACCCGCCAGGATTATGGGACGTCCGGACTGCAAGAGGAGCAGCAGGGACTCGGACAGTGCCTCAGGGATCTCGTCGGCGCCGGAAGGAGCATGTGGATCTCGGGTCTTCAGTATTGCTGAAGGATGTATGGACGTTAACTCTGGATGTATTCATTCAGGATTCAGGTAAGGTGCCTTTCAATTTACAATGTTTATTTTTCTTTGTGTATGGTGCTTGTGCTTTACTGGAGTTTGTGTATGGTGCTTGTGCTTTACTGGAGTTTGTGTATGGTGCTTGTGCTTTACTGGAGTTTGTGTATGGTGCTTGTGCTTTACTGGAGTTTGTGTATGGTGCTTGTGCTTTACTGGAGTTTGTGCTTTACTGGAGTTTGTGTATGGTGCTTGTGCTTTACTGGAGTTTGTTTGTGTGTGTGTGTGTCTGTGTGTGTGTGTGTGTGTGTGTGTGTGTGTGTGTGTGTGTGTGTGTGTGTGTGTGTGTGTGTGTGTGTGTGAAAATGCCCCAGGTGCTTATGGTGGTGTGGTAGGGAATGCCTCAGGCTTGAACCCTGTACCCTGTATGCAGGTGTTAAAGACTTGAGTTCCTACCCACCACCATTTGTAAGAAATTTCAGATTTTTACCTCATATTTGATCTGATCTGTTCCTCATAATATCTGTGGTTTGTAAATGTTGTAATGCTTGATATTTGATGGTGTAGTAGTAGCATTGTTGCCTCACAGCTGCAGGTTCTTGGGTTTGATTCTTGGCTGGGGTTCCTTCTTTGTGGGGTCTGTATCTTCTCCCTGTGTTTGTGTGGGTTTGCTTTTGTGCCCTCCCATGTTACAAAGACATGTCTGCATTATTTCTTCCTGGGCCTCCGCTGAAAATTTGTTTATTTGTTCCAAGTCAGACTGTCCTGATTAAAAATGTTAAATAAAATTGATAGGCATTTGAATTTCAGACTTAAGGGTTTCTGAATGTTTAATTCCCTCATATTTGATGGTGCAGTGGTAGTATTGTTGCCTCACAGCTATAGGTTTTCTGGTTTGATTCTTGGTTGGGGTGGCTTCTGTGGAGTCTGCATCTCCTGCCTGTGTTTGTGTGGATTTGCTCTGGTGCCCTGCCATTTTACAAAGATGTGTCTGCAGTTTTAATCCCTCCTCTGCTGAAAATTGTTTTGTTCTGTGTCCAGTAAATTTGACAGGCATTTGAATTTCAGACTTCAGGTTTCTGAATGTTTAATTCCTTGCAGATTTGATGGTGCAGTGGTAGTATTGTTGCCTCACAGCTATAGGTTTTCTGGTTTGATTCTTGGTTGGGGTGGCTTCTGTGTGGAGTCTGCATCTCCTGCCTGTGTTTGTGTGGATTTGCTCTGGTGCCCTGCCATTTTACAAAGATGTGTCTGCAGTTTTAATCCCTGCCTCTGCTGAAAATTGTTTTGTTCTGTCCGCAGTAAATTTGACAGGCATTTGAATTTCAGACTTCAGGTTTCTGAATGTTTAATTCCTTGCAGATTTGATGGTGCAGTGGTAGTATTGTTGCCTCACAGCTATAGGTTTTCTGGTTTGATTCTTGGTTGGGGTGGCTTCTGTGTGGAGTCTGCATCTCCTGCCTGTGTTTGTGTGGATTTGCTCTGGTGCCCTGCCATTTTACAAAGATGTGTCTGCAGTTTTAATCCCTCGTCTCTGCTGAAAATTGTTTTGTTCTGTCCGCAGTAAATTTGACAGGCATTTGAATTTCAGACTTCAGGTTTCTGAATGTTTAATTCCTTGCAGATTTGATGGTGCAGTGGTAGTATTGTTGCCTCACAGCTATAGGTTTTCTGGTTTGATTCTTGGTTGGGGTGGCTTCTGTGTGGAGTCTGCATCTCCTGCCTGTGTTTGTGTGGATTTGCTCTGGTGCCCTGCCATTTTACAAAGATGTGTCTGCAGTTTTAATCCCTCGCCTCTGCTGAAAATTGTTTTGTTCTGTCCGCAGTAAATTTGACAGGCATTTGAATTTCAGACTTCAGGTTTCTGAATGTTTAATTCCTTGCAGATTTGATGGTGCAGTGGTAGTATTGTTGCCTCACAGCTATAGGTTTTCTGGTTTGATTCTTGGTTGGGGTGGCTTCTGTGTGGAGTCTGCATCTCCTCCATGTGTTTGTGTGGATTTGCTCTGGTGCCCTGCCATTTTACAAAGACGTGTCTGCAGTTTTAATCCCTGCTGAAAATTGGTTTTGTTCTGTCCGCAGTAAAATTGACAGGCATTTGAATTTCAGACTTCAGGTTTCTGAATGTTTAATTCCTTGCATAATTGATGGTGCGGTGGTAGTATTGTTGCCTCACAGCTATAGGTTTTCTGGTTTGATTCTTGGTTGGGGTGGCTTCTGTTTGGAGTCTGCATCTCCTGCCTGTGTTTGTGTGGATTTGCTCTGGTGCCCTGCCATTTTACAAAGATGTGTCTGCAGTTTTAATCCCTCGTCTCTGCTGAAAATTGTTTTGTTCTGTCCGCAGTAAAATTGACAGGCATTTGAATTTCAGACTTCAGGTTTCTGAATGTTTAATTCCTTGTATAATTGATGGTGCAGTGATAGTATTGTTACCTCACAACTATAGGTTTTCTGGTTTGATTCTTGGTTGGGGTGGCTTCTGTCTGCATCTCCTCCCTGTATTTGTGTGGATTTGCTCTGGTGCCCTGCCATTTTGCAAAGACGTGTCTGCAGTATTAATCCCTGCATCTCTGCTGAAAATTGTTTTGTTCTGTCCGCAGTAAAATTGACAGGCATTTGAATTTCAGACTTCAGGTTTCTGAATGTTTGATTCCTTGCAGATTTGATGGTGCAGTGGTAGTATTGTTGCCTCACAGCTATAGGTTTTCTGGTTTGATTCTTGGTTGGGGTGGCTTCTGTGTGGAGTCTGCATCTCCTCCATGTGTTTGTGTGGATTTGCTCTGGTGCCCTGCCATTTTACAAAGACGTGTCTGCAGTTTTAATCCCTGCTGAAAATTGGTTTTGTTCTGTCCGCAGTAAAATTGACAGGCATTTGAATTTCAGACTTCAGGTTTCTGAATGTTTAATTCCTTGCATAATTGATGGTGCGGTGGTAGTATTGTTGCCTCACAGCTATAGGTTTTCTGGTTTGATTCTTGGTTGGGGTGGCTTCTGTTTGGAGTCTGCATCTCCTGCCTGTGTTTGTGTGGATTTGCTCTGATGCCCTGCCATTTTACAAAGACGTGTCTGCAGTATTAATCCCTGCCTCTGCTGAAAATTGTTTTTGTTCTGTCCGCAGTAGAATTGACCGCATTTGAATTTCAAACTTCATGTTCTTCAGAATACATAGTAGCACAACCTTTTTCTAGCAATTTTCTAAGTTTATAAGATGAATATTTTAAATTTGTCCCTATTTTTGGGACTGTATTCCCCATTATTGGCTTCGTCCAGGTTTTGTGCTAAGGTTGACAGCTATGGCAAGAACTGAATTCACTGAATATGGACTGTAGAATTGTGCATATTTACTGATAAAGGTGCACTGTAGAATTGTGCATATTTACTGATAATGGTGGACTGTAGAATTGTGCATATTTACTAATAATGGTGGACTGTGGAATTGTGCATATTTACTAATAATGGTGGACTGTAGAATTGTGTATATTTACTAATAATGGTGGACTGTGGAAGTCTGAGTAGACTTTTTATGATAAATGTTCTCAACTGGGCAGTTTTGCCATTATGGGTGCATATGTTTTGTTTCATTGCTTACTGGAAAAATGTTCAAAACAAATTTAAAACACCCTCTAACAAGTGTACTGTATTGTACAAGGAATATAATTTTAGTACAATGAGGAAGGTGTATCAAAGAGCACATGTATGTTTCATATGCAAGGGGCCTATGATTCAAAACAGCCCAAAATTAATCTTTATCTGCCACTGGCAAAATGTATTTTCTTTGAATGTGGGTTTCAATGAATGTGAGTTTCAAGGGCAGAGAAGTTTTAATGCTAAGTTTTCATTGTGAGACTGCATTGCTTTGTTTAACAGATTACTTAATGTTTGTGCTGTAAAATACAAAATAAAACTTTCAAATGAAGTCCAATCATTGAAGTAAAGCAGTATGCACATTAGTGTTTATGGTAAATGGAGTGAAATAGCCAAGTAATGGTTAATTGGAATGGCTGCAGAGGCTCCAGTTCAACCATTATTTTGTCAGGGGAAGGGCAGCAAACTCAGACAGGCCCAGCTGAACTATACCTCCCAACTGTCCAGATTTTCAAAGAATGAATAGATTTTTGCTTCTTATTTTTGGTTTGTTGTTCATAAAATTTGTAGTTTTAATTCCTAAATGATTTGCCAGAAGTCACTAAATAATAAGTTTCAGACTTCATAACCTTCATAAAATGCATGTTAAAGTAAGAGCCGCTCTATCAACTGTCTCAATTTATACAAGAGCAATTTTTAGTACTGTTTATATGTGCCCCAATATATTTGGCCTTGTTCAGATTTACTGCATTAACAGGTTGAGAGGTACATGCAAATAAATTGCTTTATAGAATTAGGCATAGCCAACCTCTCAACTGTCCCCAATTTTTGGCTCAAAATGTTGCTCTTCCCCTAATAATCCCTCCATGAAAATAGCAATTTTGGAAGAAAACATGGAGGGTTTACAATTAAGAAATAACTGTAATAATCAAAGTTATAGATTACTTGAAATGCATGTAGATTCTTTTATTTTGTCAGCTGCTCAAGGTAGCAGTACTAATATTAAAGTGTCCCTTCTTTGACAGGTAGAAGCTGTATTGTGTGTCTATTTTATATTTTGCATCACATTTTTGGTCCATTTTCATAAAATTGTGTTTTTGGCAAATTAGTGACAAATCACTAAAGACTGAAGTTAGAAAATGACAGACATTTGAGTTTCAGATTTTATACCCTTCAGAAAATTCATACTAATGCAAGACCTATTCTATTATCTTTCTAAGTTTATTAGAGCAATATTTAAAAATTGTCCTTCTTGTTGTGCCTTTGTCCCACTTCTGTGTATGGCTTTGTCCAGATTTCTTGCTCTTGAAGTTGAGAGGTATGACAAATGTGTCAGGGCCATCACAGTCAGCCAGAGAGATTTCAAATTGTGACATGCTTGTTGCACCCCACTCCCCATGTAGTGACTCTGGATGTGTCCAAGCAAGGCAAGGAGTAGTTGTATCTACCTTGGATGGGGAGGACACACTGCATAAGTACTACAGTGGCTTTTCATCTGTCCTTGATTTTGCAGAATGGTCTGGTTTCTGTCATATTTTTGTACTGTTGATTTATGCTTATTACTCAAAGTGCCTGTTGCTCTGTGTTTAAGTAGCAATGCTTTAATGACCATAAGGTGCTTGTCTGACATCGTGAAGATGCAAGTAAGCTTTAATAAGCATACTGTTAAAGAATTGCCAACATTGAAAGCCTTTCTGTTGTTGCCATGCAGAGAATACTTGACTAGATAATGTATAAGCCTTGGGTATTAAAGGACAGGATTCCATTATTTTAAAAAGCTCATTACACTTGTTGGAGACTTCCAGTCATCTCTACAGGCTTTACCCGTAAACTAAACAGAATGCCAATCATGTGTGGTCCATAACCTGTACAGTAATCCTTTAAGCAATGTATCTTGAGCTTGTTTCTTGTTTGCTTTTCATTTTTACTTTTATCATGTTTTCCCCATGAAACGTTGTCAGGCAGCAGGTCTTTTGGATAAGAAACATTTTTACAAGTGGGGGCATCACATAGATTTCTACTTTCAGCATGTTGCTTGGTACTTTAATAAAGCTGAATATATTATAATTAGAACTGCAGTGCAAGGAGAAGTAGTTTGAGTTGAGTGCTTCTGGTTTTTCTTATACTTGATTTTGACTGGCATTCCAGTAATGTATTTAAAAAGTAATTTATTTTTCATGCCTCACAACCTTTTGTTTCCATCTAGATATTAAGTAAGCTGTCATGCAGCCAATGCATTGAAATATTTTTATTCTTCTACACTTATTTTTGTCTTGATTGGACTTTCATAATGATGGTTTGCCACCCAGGGCAGCGTATTTAATTAAAGTTAGTTTTTTTGTGGTTTTGTGCATAGCTCCTCCCCTTTATGGTTGACCACACCCCTTCCCTTTGACCCCGCCCATTCAGCGTCTCCTGCAGCCCCCCTGTGATTTGAAGTCACCAGCCGCCACTGTGTATGGTATAGGTTGTGTCTAGCTTTTAAGGCCTTGAACATGGCATTGCTTGTCAGTAAGGGACTAACATAAATACATCTCGTCCGAGATCACGTGGAATGATTTTACTCCCTTATAAATGGTTAACTGCTAATGGCTTCCTAGATGTTACTGTGCTATCATCTTCTCTCCTGCTTCTTTTCATTTGTGGTCAAGTGAGACAATAACTAACTTACAAAGATCTAATATGGAATTTCAGAATCAAGAGTTTTGATTATGCATTAAATTTTTAGTTGTCTCTTAGCCTTTAGTTAAGGAATGTAGTCCCATCTCCAAACCAGCCAAACAAAACTTCTGTGATGAGGAGTGTTCTGTAATTTCTGTAGGGTAGTCTATGTTGTTCTTCTTTCGGCATTTCCCGGTTAGGGGTCGCCACAGCAAAACTCTGGTCCGCTAATGATTGGCAGTAGATTTTTACAGTGCCAAGGTGCCAACTCGACGCCCAACCTTCAATGAAGGCACACCCATTTACACATATTTTTCTAACGCAACTTGACTGCGGAGAGGACATGCAGACTCCACACAGAAGGCGCTCCAGCCAAGAATCGAACGGGAGAACCTTTTGCTGTGAGGCGACAACGCTACCGCTGCACCACCACGGCTTATAGGGTAGTCTATATTAGATGTAATTACTGTGTCTGCTAGACTGTGGGCACAGATAGCACTTGCACTTAAGATCAAAGATGGCCCTTGTACCAACTGCAGAAATTTAAACTGCTCGACACCCACTTATGCAACTTGACTAGTAGACAATTGGTCTTTTGCAGTAATTTAAATTGTGTTTGTTCAAGTGATCAGATACTTAGACTGCCTGTTCCAGGATACCAATGAGAATTTTATAAATTAACTAAGTTAGCCAGTATTTCCTAAACTTCATTATACCAACATTACGGAACAGTTGGTCCAGTCTCAAACTTCCTTGACCTTGTATTCACAAACAGGAGGGAGCAATGTTCATCACCCAAGGTAATGCCCTCACTTGTCATATATGGCCATAATTCAGTATTGCTTGAAATAAAAATTAAGTCTGGGGACCCAGTGAAACCAAAAATCTTTAGGAGCTATTCCATAGCTAACCACTCTCTACTAAGCGACATCTTGGTTAAATTCCAAGCACTTCAAAACCCAGTAAACAGCATAGCATATGCTGAGCTGTTTACAAAATCTCCATACAGCCAGACTGATAGCT